>NC_133865.1:379136-387442 GCF_044706935.1 Curcuma longa | reverse complement strand
AACACTCAATGTAGGTCTTTGGTACCCACGAAATCAAAATTTTGATTTAATTGGGTATACGAATTCAAATTATGCAAGATGCAAGTTGGATAGAAAAGTACTAGTGGTGGATGTCAATTTCTTGGATCTTCCCTAGTTAGTTGGAGTAGTAGGAAGCAACCATGTGTAGCTTTGTCTACTATCGAAGTCGAAAAGAACAAAACACATTGAGATAAAACATCATTTTATAAGGGATCATGTGGCAAGAGGAGACATTGAACTAAGCTATATTGAATCAAAGTCAAATCTTGCCGATATATTTACCAAACCTTTACCCGAAGTCAAATTTACAAATATCAGAAGAGGGTTGGGTATGTGTTTTGTAGAATAATGGATTTTAGTATTACATGAGCCTATAACATTTATTTTACATCTCACAAGACTTTAGGATGACTTTTGCTTGTGTATTGGTACATTTAAATTATGTGTGAGATGCTAGGATGATACTCATATCTCACTTATGCTTTTTAGCATTTTGATGAGGCATGAATTGTATCAATTTATTTATTTTAGACCAACTATGGGAAAAGCGAATGTTTAATTAATGAACATCTTGCCCATCGATCATAGTTGGACATTTTAAATAATTTTAAACCATTTTAATGAATATCTAACGTTGATAAACAATGACAATTTGAATGGGTTGATAACAGAACTTGAAATTGATACAATAATACAAGTTTGTGCCAAACTTTAGAGTTTGTGTCAAACTCATAAAATATAATCATTTTTCATAAATTTATATTTTTCCTTGATAATATATGAGAAAACAAGTGTGCCCGTAAAATTTTAGATTTTTCTGAATTTTATGAAATTTTTAAAGTATTTCTGAAGTTCGTATCAGAAACCTGCACAGTGCTATTTTCAGGGCATCAGTCGACTGATGCAGACATCAGTCGACTGGTCCAGTCGACTGCAAGATGAAATCCACTCGACCAATAAATCTGTGAGGTTCTGAATTAATGGAGCAGTCGACTGCTGAAGGCTCAGTCGACTGCTACCAGTCGACTGATCCATCATCAGTCGACTGTTGGCGAACTTTGTATAAAAGAAACCTTGAGCGGCGGTCGACTGCTAACCCTAGGGTTGCGACGATCTTGCCGCCTTCTACCTCTCTTCGTGTCCTTAAGCCTCCTAGAGTCTATATTTCTTCTATTCTTCACTCTTTTCACCCTTATTTCTTCTATTTCACCCAAAACCTAGGGTTTTAGAGCTTGTTCTTGGACAAACCTGCAAATGGAAAGAAGGTAAACGTGATATCATATTTTCTACGAGTTCTTCCTTCTTTATGATCTATTTTGAGCTAACTTGCTTCTTGTTACGTGTTTTTGCATCATCCCTTGCATTGCATTATAGAGTTAGGCAAAAATATACTGCAACTCATCCACCTAGGCAGAAAATTCCTCGACGGGGTGCGGGTTCCTCCCAATACCCTGATCCTTCTTATTTTGAAGGAACACCAGAGCCCCTGATTTTATTCTCAAGCCGCCCAGCATGTGTTTGAAACGACTGAATTCCACGTCATGGACTGTCGTTACATTAACAAATCATTCTTTCAAACGAAATTTGGATTACTTATGTATTTTCGAAGTTGGTTCTAAAAAATAAGAATTTCAGACATCAATCGACTGCATTAGAGGAGGTCGACTGATGTCACTTGTTTATCACTATTTTGACCCGATTTCTTGCTAGTTCATCCTTTGACCTCATTATTTGATGTATGCTTATTGATGCTTATTGATTCTATTATGGCTTAAAACCTACATTTGATGTCAACAACCAATTGTTGGTGCGTGTTATAGGGGAGTACTGTATTAAAGACCTAACTTAAATTAATTTTTGACAAACATAAAAAAGGGGGAGATTGTTGGTGCAATCTTGCCCCAAGTGATTTAACATTTTAATGTTTGGCTAAAATGAGTTTAAGTTAGGCAATGCTGGTGATCTAACTTGTGTGGTTTGAGTCCACAGGAAAGTCCAGGAATGGAGTCTTGGCATTTGGTGAAGTCCCGGAGGCGCGACCTCTTGGCAAAGGATGAAGTCCCGGAGGCGAGGGCAAAGGATGAAGTCCTCTTTGACAAAGGATGAAGTCCCGGAGGCGCGGCCTCTTGGCAAAGGAAGACTTAGCACGATGAAGCTGAGGGAAACGTCTCAAGCTAGTGCAAGGAAGGGCACGAGGCTTGTGGAAGACGTTTGAAGGCTTGCGTCAAGGCTAAGGGCTGAAGAAGAAGCTGGAAGGGGAGTTTCAGCTTGATCAGTCGACTGACACTGTTGATGCAGTCGACTGGTGGTTGATCAGAAGCACACACAGAGGTTTCAGATGGATCAGTCGACTGACACTGTTCACCAGTCGACTGGTGACCAAATCAGTCGAGTCCATCAGTCGACTGGCATCAGTCGACTGGTGATGGTGCAGTCGACTGATAGACTACCGTTGGGGTGACAGCTGGCTAATTAAATGCAGATTAAAGAGCCGTTGAAGCCCATCAGTCGACTGGCCCTTGGAGCAGTCGACTGATGTACAAAAATACATAAAAATAGAAGTCGACGCCGAAGAAATATACAGTTCATTTTCTCATCTTTCTGGCAAAAACTCTGACTCTGTAAAAACTTTCTTCTTCTTCCTCAAACTTCACTTATATCTTGTGAAAGGAAGAGACTGATTGTGTGAGGGTTTCTCCACCTTCAAAGTGTTCTTTGAAAAGGAGGATTTTCATAGTGGAAAAGGTCGTCTGTGTGTGTGGATCCTTGGATTAGTCACCTCGTAGAGGTGGATACCAAGTAAACAAATCGAGTTAGCGATTGTGCTTTCTTTTCGTGTTTTATTTTGCTTCCGCTAACAACTTTGCAGAAAAATTGAAGAATCGCTATTCACCCCCTCTAGCGAACGCATCGGTCCCAACATGATCTACCAAGATAAAACCATCCAAATCCTTCTTTTCCTCTTGCTTCCAAGCCGCCTATCACCAAGGAGAACAAAGGCTAGAGAAGCCTCTTCCTTTCTTCCTCTCTTTCTCTCTTCCTCTCTAACCCGCCCCCTATTCTTTCCTCTTCTTCTTGGCTTTTGGGCGCCGGCCCTAGGGGAACCAAGGAAAGGAAGTAAGGGGCACCGGAAGAGAAAACAAGGAGGAGAACTCAAGATGTGGGCGCTGACCCTAAAGAAAAGGAGAGAGCTTTTAGAGGTGGCGCCGGCCCTAGGTGAAGAACCAAAGATTACAAGATGATCTTTGAGCCGCCTCCTCTCCTCTCCTTTTATAGGCTTGCCGTCTTAGGAAGTTTAGGAAAAAATTAACAGAATTAATATAATTTTGTTAGATAACAAAATTAACATAATTTTGTTGGATAACAAAATTTAACAAAATTTAACAAAATTTTATCGGATAACAAAATTAACATAATTTTGTTGGATAACAAAATTAACATAATTCTATTTAGGATTAACCGAATTCTGTTAACAAAATGCTAACATAATTTGTTTAGAATTCTAATAGAATTCTAAACAGAATTCCTACAGAAATTCTTAACAGAATTCTTAACAGAATTCTAACCAGAATTCTTAATAGAATTCTTAACAGAATTCTTAACAGAATTCTAACAAAATCTTATTGGGTGGATACGAGGATTTATCCAGAGGCTACAATAGGGACCTAGAGGAGGAATTGGTTTAGGCCTCCTAATGGGTTTGGGCTTCCTGTGTTCTCCCTAAACACCCAACTCAAGTCCATCAATAATAACTCATACCACTAAAGGGTTATTATTGAACTACCGCACCAATCTCCATATTACAATATCGGCTCCTTCTTATTATGAGTGCATTAATCTCCCTGTGTTTAAGATATCGTATGTCCGTTAATTAATTGAATTACTGACAACTCAATTAATTAACTTCTAATTCCAAGAGTAGTACCACTCAACTTTATTATCATGCGGACTAAGTCCACCTGCAGGGTTTACATGATAATCCTTATGAGCTCCTCAAGGGGACATCATCAGCCTAAATAATTAGGACACACATTCCTTCTATAATCAACAACACACCATATAAATAGCATTATCTCCCAACTCATCGGGCCTATTGATTTAACGAATAAATCTCACCCTTTGATGAATTAAAGAAATAAATACTAAGTATATGTGCTTGTTATTATATAGGGATTAAGAGCATGCACATCCATAATAACAGAGGTCTAGTTCGATTATATAGTCAGTATAAATCGAACACATGAATACCTGTACTAGCCAAATAATCTGCAACGTTTTGAACATAAAATCAACATGGCTAGTATTAGTCAATCTCCAAATTAACCAATTAACCCTCTGGTAATTAATAAATTTGACTCCGCTGTATTTCAGCCTTCATACCCATGGGTTTGAATAGCCAATTCAATATGATGGTAGAAATCTTCTACACTAACTAACATGTTTGGTGCAATATAGACCAACTGCGTACCTCCTGAAAAGTCTACTTCCATTGTGCCAATGATAGATCTGTCATCCGTCCATCTTGTATCCCTTAATACCACCAGAGCATTGACTCCAGCATTTCTGCGATGTAAAAACATGTACTCTAATCATTACTAACCCAAGATGGATTAGTTGCATATCTTCTCTTCGCAGAGTCGTATAACTTTCTTGATTAATTAGGGGAAGGTTTTGTTGTCCCCTGTGATCCAAGATTCTGGTTTCTGAATAGTGTTGATAAACTCTATGACGGCGTTCAGACCAGTTGGAGGAATATAGCATCTCAGCTGGGACTAACGAGGCCCTTCTTCTTTGAGAAATCTCCAGTTCCGCTTCAGGATTCAGCTGACTTTCCAAGGTTCTTGACCCGTTTATCGCACCATGTATTCTTCTTTGAGCTTCATACAGAAGTCTTGCCATTCTTCGGTAACTTCTGATTTGGTCTTCCTATGAGGAAGTAACGGTAGTTCTACCACCTTCAGTAATGGTTGGTATATTCCTTATTGGTTTTCTTTTTCTTCCTTGAAAATTTGCAAGGGGTCTTTAGAACGGTAACAGGCGTCAGATTAAGTCCTTCAAGTTGCTTTGCTAGGGCTTCCACCTGTTCAGAAGTTTCAGACACAACAGGTTTTGCTAATAAAAGGTCTAATTTCTTGTTGAGAGTCAATAACAGTTCAATAATTGTGTTATTTTGTCTGTTTATGTCACTATTTGTAGCTTTCTCAACAGTAACAAATCCACAGTAGTGCACTCAATCATCTTTGTTACCTCCAGAGCATTAATATAGTCCTTAGTGTTTGAAGAGCGGGTATAATTTTTTCTCATTAACACACGCCCTTTTTACCTCTTTTATGAATTCCTCAATTTGTTTTATTTAACTTTTTACTTCACCAATCAGATTTATAGCATGTTCTTCCAGTACTTCTTTTTTGGTTGTTTGGAAACTTCAAGTACCAAACTTCTTACGTCCCTTGTAGTGAGTGGTTTATTGAATAAGATTTCCTTCTCAACCGCCTATATAACCTGCTGCACAACTCCTTGGGAGACTTTAGGAATTCCTACAAAGCTTAGAGATCTTCAAATAATTTTGCTTTAAAACTTCCAATATAGTTCTATACTCAGAGATAGAAACTTTGGAATGAAGTAGAAAAGTGATCATAAATTACTCCAATATTATTAGAAATTCCTTCGAGAGACAATTTTTGTTTCAGATTAAGGTATGATATTTTGTTATATTATTGGATAAATCATTTTTGGCGTCCAAACCCTATATGGAGCTGTGAAAGGCTTTAGTAAGGTCGTGAAAAGGCAGGAGGCCGTGTAAGACTTGAACCTTGATTTCATGGTAAGCTTGAAGGGTAAGGAACTAAAAATAATTTATTCCTTAATAAACTATGTCAGAAAGATTTGAACAATCTATTAAAGATTGGTATCAAAACTCCCGGACTGTGGATCTAGAGTACCTTAATTTAGAAGCAAAAGTCTCTCTACTAATAATATCGGAGTAGTTTATGATAAGCTCTTACTTCATTCCAAAGTTTCTATCTCTGAGTACAGAACTATATTGGAGATTTTAAAGCAGAATCATTTGGAAATCTCTCAAGCCTTGCAGGAATCTTTAAAGCATCAAAAGGAGTTGCAGCAAGCTGTATTACAATTACAGAAGGAGATATTATATAATAAACCACTTACTGCAAGAGACGTAAGGAGTTTGGTGCTTGAAGTCTCCAAGCAACCAAGAATACTGGAAGAACATGCTGTAAACCTGATTGGTGAAGTAAAGAATCAGATTAAACAAGTTGAGGAAATCATGAAGGAGGTAAAAAGGTGGGTGTCATGAATTACCCCCCCCCCCCCTCTTCAAACACTGAAGACTATATTAATGCTCTGGAGGTAACAAAGATAATTAGTTCACCTGCTGTGGGATTTGTTACTGTTGAGAAAGCTACAAATAGTGACATAAACAGGCAGAATAACACAATTATTGAACTATTATTGACTCTCAACAGGAAGCTAGATCTGTTACTTGCAAAACCTGTTGTGTCTGACTCTTCTGAATAGGTGGAGGCCCTAGCAAAGCAACTTGAAGGACTCAATCTGACACCTGTTAAAAAGAAAAAGGAACCTTTCTACGTATACCGGGACCCTTTGAAAATATTCAAAGAAGAAAAGGAGAAGCTTAATGGCAACAAGGAATAGGTCAACCATTACTGAAGGTGGTAGAACTGAAGCTATTGAACCAGTCACTTCCTCACAGGAAGATCAAATCAGAAGTTACCGAAGAATGGCAAGACTGTCGGTATGAAGCTCAAAGAAGATTACATGGTGCAAGAAACGGGTCAAGGACCTTGGAAAGTCAGTTGAATCCTGAAGCGGAACTGGAGATTTCTCAAAGAAGAAGGGCCTCATTAGTCCCAGCTGAGACGCTATATTCCTCCAACTGGTCTGAACCCCGTCATAGAGTTTACCAACACTACTCAGAAACCAGAATCTTGGTTACAGGGGGACAACAAAACCTTCCCCTAATTAATCAAGAAAGTTATACAACTCTGCGAAGAGAAGGTATGCAACTAATCCATCTTGGGTTAGTAATGATTAGAGTACATGCTTTACATCGCAGAAATGCTGGAGTCAATGCTCTGGTGGTATTAAGGGATACAAGATGGACGAATGACAGATCTATCATTGGCACAATGGAAGTAGACTTTTCAGGAGGTACGCAGTTGGTATATATTGCACCAAACATACTGCTAGTTAGTGTGGAAGATTTTTATCATCATATTGAACTGGCTATTCAAACCCATGGGTATGAAGGTTGGAATACAGCGGAGTCAAATTTATTAATTAACAGAGGGTTAATTGGGAGATTGACTAATACTAGCCATGCTGGTTTTCGCTATAATGTCCAAAATATTGCAGATTATTTGGCTAGTACAGGTATTCATGCAGTATCTGCAGCACCAAGAACGATAGCAGAATTACAAGGGATGAGATGGACATTACAGCCATCATCGATACATCAGATCAAAGTTCCTCAAGAGGTGAGAACCACTACTCTGTTAGATGGTTCAATTGCTTTATCTTTTCAGGGATATCAATCAGCAAGGCATTCTCAACCAAGGAGGATGAGTAACCTAGATATTGAAGAAATTCGAGATGAAGGAGAAGAAGAATTTGTCGGAATGCTTTCAAATACTTATGTTCCCAAAAATCAAAAGCATTCTCAGAAGCCTCAACCTATATGGGATACACTGGGTGAACCCAGTGGTAAATATGATTACTATGTAGACTATTCTCCACCAGTAAGACCACCCAAATATTATCTCCCTATCATTCCAACAGGATGGGAGGATGATAATGATGAATGTCCACCATTACTTCAAAATCAGCCTAAAATAATTTCTACACCAATTACTGATATTCTCCAGAATGGAGATATGATGAAACATCAGAGGAAGCCAGAAGTGATAAACTAGAATTCCAAAAAGCAACTAACCCACCAGAAGGATGGGAGTAATATTCCAAAAACTTCAACAAGAAAAGCTAAACATTTCAGCACCTTAAAGAAAAATTTCCTTGTTATGGCTGGATAAGTGAAAGTGAAGAAGAAGAATGTGCTCTTCCTAGCATATGGGAAGATACACCTTGGGAAGAAGACCCCTATCATGATCCTGGTAAAAACTTACCAACAGAAGATGAAGAAGATCAAGTCAACACTGATTATGGAGAAGATAGTGAAGAAGATTTGAGCTCTTATTTTTTGGGTCTCAATAATCTGAAATAGATTACCCTGTTTCTCTCGACTT
>NC_133865.1:335551-379036 GCF_044706935.1 Curcuma longa | reverse complement strand
ACTACTCGTAATCTAAAGATGAGTTACTTTCGAAGACAGATGATAACCTTACAACTTCTTTGTTTACAAACTCTCAAACTATGTGAAATGGCTAGTGCTTGGGAGAACTGACTTGCCGTTACACTTACATACACACACCTTATATTGGCTAGGATACTTCCTAGCCAAGTAAGAGATAAGCGAAAGATTGCTTCATCTCCAAGTAAAGGTAGATTCATTGGGATATGATTCCCGACAGAATAAAGCTAAAGGAATAAAGTAAAAGCTCGATGCGTTGTAAAGCATGCGAGGACGATTCCTTTCTTGTAGTGGAGCTTTAAAGCATATCTTCAGGACGATTTGATTCCTGCCATGGGTCCACCACGTTCCTTGTCTTTTAGTCATCATGCCCTGGGAATAAAGATGATGTATAATCTGGGTCGTCTATTTCCAGGTTGGAAAAGCTGGCAGCCATTATTTCAAGTTCCGTCAGTGCGCTGGATTCCTCATTATCTGAATGCTCTTGGATAGTGATAAATCCATTGCTGTGTCCGTTTGTCGTAACGCTTGCGGGCGTTTCATCATACATCGCCAGTATTGATGAGTAGTGCTGCAACTGTTGAATGTAGTCTTCTATAAGATCTGCCCAAAACCAACAATGACAAGTGTCTGTGGCACACTTGTAGAACCTTCGATTTGGGTTTCTACTGGTATGAGATACCAATAGAACTGCGTCTCTATGGCATGCACACTGCAATAAAGGCTTAGGAATTTCGTTAGTGAAATTAACATTATAAGTTACCTTCTTCATGCAGCGAGTTAGTCTGGCCACTGCCTCATTCGTAGTTTTATTTAAAACCTCTGAGGTAGCTTTGACTAATGCCTGGGTAGTAGGGTTGTCTTTCTGAAAGATTATCATATGAACAAGGCGGGATAGTTCATCTGCAAGAACATTTTCTTTCCCTTCGATATGTTCAAAGGTGACTGAAACCCCTATACCAGTGATATAATCAGTAAGAGTAAGCCATCTAACCCTGGATGGTTTATGGTTCGAACTCTTCTCATAGAATTGGACAATAGCCCTGCTATCTGTTCGTATAACCAGTTCCCTTTTGTCCAGATAGTAAATTTTGAATTTTTCCAAAGAAAGAATAACTGCATGAACTTCCGCATCTATTGTTGATTTTAAAGGATTGAACCTGCCACTTGCATAGGCACAAATTCTTTCAGAAGCTCGGGAATCTCCCTTCTTATTTTTGAACTTACAAATTCCTCCCCAACCATCCATACAGCCGTCTGTTTCAATTACTATGACTGAATCTGGGGGTGGAACCTCTAAGTCTGGCAAATTCTGCACAAGTTCTTTGACTTTCTGACTACCTGCCAGTCTTGTGAATTCATTCTTCTTTCTCCCTTAACTGATGTTTTGGAATATAATGGCCCAAGAATTTTTCCCAAGTTAGGTATATATGGTCTTGCATAGTTCAGTATCCCCAACCACCTTCTTAGTGATTTTATCTCGGTTAAGGATTTCTCATCGGTAGAGAGCACCTTCTGCAATATATGGGGTTGTAATTTTACCTTGGAATTACCAATAGTAATTCCCAAGAAGTCTACTTCCCTCACACCAATCTTCATTTTGGTGGGGCTCAGTACTAGGCCATTCCTCTCACAAACTGATATAAATATCTTGAGATGTTGCCTGTGTTCTTCCGCTGTCTTTGAAAATACCAGATATCGTCTATATAGACAGCGATGAATTCTTCCATACCTTTGAAACACGCATCCATTTTTCTTTGAAATACTGCAGGCGCGTTCTTTAGCCCAAAAGGCATGACTAACCACTCATAGAGCCCATCAATGGCCCAAAAAGCAGTCCATGGTATAGAATCTTCATCCATGGCAACCTGATGGAAACCACTTTTCAAATCAAATTTTGAATATATCTTGGAAAGACTTACTTTTGCAATGATTGTATTTATTCCTGGTAAGGAATACTGATCTTTCTCAGTGTTATCATTTAGACGTTTGTAGTTAAAAACAAGTCTTTCTTTGCCTCTTTTCTCAATTCCCGTCACTGGATCCACTTATGTACCTTATTCAACAAGAATTGCAGTGGTTCTATGCTTTGAGTTAGACGGTCTGATTACCTTGAGGTCTAATAATTTCTTGACATGAAGTGTCATTGACTCTTTAGTCTTGGGGGTAACATGCTTGAGTGGTCTATCTTCTATCACAAGATCAGGATTTTTTATGAGGATTTTGCACTTTACCTGGTTAAGTGACCAGTGTTTCAATGGTTCTTCCCCAATGAAGCCCAATTTCTTCAGTCTCTGTATTTCTGCTGGGCTGACAAATTCTTCATTTATACTTCCTTGTCTAGGAATTGCCGAACATATATCATAATATTCATTCAATTCTAGTTCTAATTTCTCAAGAAATACTACTTCATGAGCCTCAGGAGTTGTTGTAATAGAAGTAACTAACTTATAAAATGTTACCTCTCCTTTCTCAATTCTGAGACCTCCTTCCATAGCTCGTATGAAGTTCATTCCGATTATAAAATGAAGACCTTTGTTAAGTGTTGGCATAACATAAGTTCTTGGAAGGCGGAAATACTGATCGCCAACCCATAATCTTCCATCACGAAGAATCTCATCTACTCTGGTGGTTCCATTAACACCCTGAATCATAGTGTCAGTAAATGAGGGTTGTCGGAATTCAGAAGGAATTACCTCCTTATTGCAGACGCATATAGCAGCGCCAGTATCAAGTATAGCACTCAAATGCTTCTTTCTGCCATCTATCTCAATACAGACCTTCATATTTAACAAATTATTGCGTGGTTGTACTGTAGAAACTGTTAGTTCTTCATAATTCATAACAGGCAGAGATAATTGTGCTTTCAATGATGCAATTTCTTTTTTATCAATTTCTGCTAAACTATGAAGTAGCTGAACTTCTCT
The DNA here is from genome assembly GCF_044706935.1 of Curcuma longa. NCBI lineage: Eukaryota > Viridiplantae > Streptophyta > Magnoliopsida > Zingiberales > Zingiberaceae > Curcuma > Curcuma longa. Next base: position 376,091 of record NC_133865.1, on the reverse strand, counting down.
GGAAAGATCAGAGATTTTACCTTCCTGTTCCTTATTTAGCATGGTCATAAGCTCATTCTCCATTTTTAGTTGCTCAATCTCCCGTTCATCTTCTGTAGGAGTTTCTTCCACTATCACAGTCTGTTGAGCTTCTAATAAGAGAATTTTCTCCTTGAGCAGCTTGTTTTCTTCCTCCAGCTCTGCTTCCCTTTTGCTAAGTCTGTGCAATAGCTCTGATTGCCTATATGCTAAGCCTCTCCATTCGTCCCGGTTAATAGGCTTGCTGGGCTGGGCCTCTTTTGGAATGCTTATCTGAAAACAATGTTCAGTACAAGAGCCGCATAAAGTAAACTTACAGATCTCGCAGTCCATGCGGTTTCCCACTCCTGCGTTATTCTTGCAGTCCTTGCATCTTGCCACTGTTGTGCAATTATACTTCCAGACATGCTTGCAAAAATATTCTTTGCGTGTAACCCTTACTTGAGGCCTCCATTCGGAAACACTCTGATAATGACTTCTCATTTTCTAGAAAATGAGATTGGAAAATACAAAGCAAACAATAACTTCTAAAAAATAAGAAAATGAAAACATAAAATGACCAAACCAAACGCCTCCTTAGTTCTTTCTTGTTTATCTTTCAGTGGGCCTCACCTGTGAAGATTTAATGTTGATAATATACCTTGACTATCTTCAGGTCTTATGGTATTAGGTCATACCTTACTTAGCCAGCACAGGTCTTATTAGACCAACATTTTCTAGATCTTGACAATTACTATTCATCTCATAAATTACTTAGATAAGGACTGAGGACAGATACAAGAAAGAGATAAGACCAGAGCCTTTCTTTCTTAACCTAGAAAGATGATTTTACTCGGCCATAATAGAAAAACATACTGATTTATTAGTAATGAACAAAATACATACAAGCACACTAGACAATTACGGTTAGGAAATTAAACAAGAAAAATTAAAACAGGAATTAAACTAGGAACATACAACTCAAGAAAGTAAGACTTACAACACACTTGAGCACACTGGAATACACTTAGATTACAAGCTTGGGTTGGAATTAAAACTTGGATGATGAACTTGGAGGATGAAGGGATTTATATAACAGTGTCTTGCTTCAGGCCTAAGTTGCTTCAGGTCTAAGTTTCTTGATTGAAATCTTGAGTGGAGTACTCATGAGGTAGTGGCGGTCTTGTCATACAGAAAAATAGTTGTCCTTGTGCTTATCTTTTGATAGTGGAATTTGAGTCTTCTTTCTTTGTGAAGTGGAGCTTGATGTCACCTTTGAGGTCTTTCCATCATGTTTTCAAGATTATGTTCTCCAATAGTGTCGAGTGATAGAGCCCTAGAAGATGGGCTAGCAGGCCTAGGAGAACTAGCTCTGTAGCTTCGGGCTAAATAGGTATTAGCTATGTGGGCTGAGGTTGCTAATTTTCTAACGGCCCAGTAGTCATGTTTCTTTTTATATTTTTGGAAAATAGCTTCGTGTTGAGTGTTTATGGGAAAAGGAAAGAATTTTTTTTCTATTTTCTTGGGCTAGTAATTTTTTGCTATAAAAGTTTTTCCGGCTAAGTTATAATCTGAGGGATCTTGGTGTCTATCCCAGAACCACTGGCTTCCTTGGACAGAAGCTCACCACTAATTTTATTGTTCTGCAAGAGAAGTTCTTGCAGTCCAGTCTGTATCTAGATCAAAGTTATAGTCTTCCAGTTCTAAATGGAGCCCGTTGACTTCGTGGATATCCATTTTGATAAGATGCTTGGCTAGTTCTAGTTTCATGTCAATCCACTCTAGAGGTGTACTGTCGAAGGTGCAAATAACAAAAGTTTCTTGTTCGAGTGCATGTCTGAGTATTTGGATGAACTTGTGAAGAAACTCTTGGGTAGAATCTAACTCATGGATCTATAATTTATGTAGAAGTCCATAATCCATGAAAGTAAATGGTGTTACTAGCCTTCCCTTGAATTGTCTTGGGACAAACTTTTCATAGTCTAAGTTGGCTCCTCGAATGGAGTATGACAGTAGGCAAAGACAGCCTAATTGATTTGAATCTAGACAATGTTTAGACATCTTCTAACATTTTAATTTGAAGCTGAATTCTACTTCGTATGTTATTATAATGTCTTCTATTGGTTTTTGATGTATGAGTTTAAATAACTCATACAAGTCAGTGAACTGTTGGAAGCTAGAGGTGTCTGTTAGGTTTTCTCATGTATGTATACGTCCCGTGGCAGATTGCTGGGTCTACCTAAAAGAATTTTTTTCAGAATATAATCTTTCAGGTGTAAAAGTTGTAATTGGTGTGACTGTCACAACTTCTTTGTTTTTTAATTCTGTTAGTGTTTTGTAATTGGTTGATTTTTGCCAAACACTAAGTGTTCTTCTGTCTTTTTCTTTAATCTGAGCACTGCATGTTGCTTGTAAATAAGTTTTTGTTGCTGCTGTTTGTGTTACTCCAGAAGCTTTGAGAGAGGTGCAAATGAAGAAATTAAGGTTCTACTCTAGTCTTACTGCAGACATAGCTTCCTCTATAGAGTAGTATCCTTTATAAAAAGGATTTTCACAGTTACGTATGGCCGCTTTAACTTTTATCCACATCTGATAGACCCCTACTTAGGATCTTATAAAAATAGCATAACAAGAAAATCTCTTATTTTCTATTTTCTGTAGGAAATAATTAGTGAGTTCATTGATGACTGCAATCTTGCAATTTGAACTCCCAAGTATAGTATGGATGTTCCAGATATGAATTAGACAATTCATCCCTACTATACCTGGGAGTTCAAATTACAAGATTGCAGTCATCAATGTACTCACTAATTACTTCCTACAGAAAATAGAAAATAAGAGATTTTCTTGTTATGCTATTTTTATAGGATCCTAAGCAGGGGTCTATCAGATGTGGATAAAAGTTAAAGCGGCCATACGTAACTGTGAAAATCCTTTTTATAAAGGATACTATTCTATAGAGGAAGCTATGTCTGCAGTAAGGCTAGAGTAGAACCTTAATTTCTTCATTTGCACCTCTCTCAAGGCTTCTAGAGTAACACAAACAGCAGCAACAAAAACTTATTTACAAGCAATATGCAGTGCTCAGATTAAAGAAAAAGACAGAAGAACACTTAGTGTTTGGCAAAAATCAACCAATTGCAAAACACTAACAGAATTAAAAAACAAAGAAGTTGTGACAGTCACACCAATTACAACCTTTACACCTGAAAGATTATATTCTGAAAAAAATTCTTTTAGGCAAACCCAGCAGTCTGCCACGGGACGTGGATACATACATGAGAAAACCTAATAGGCATCTCTAGCTTCCAATAGTTCATTGACTTATATAAGTTATTTAAACTCATACATCAAAAATCAATAGAAGGCATTATAGTAACATACAAAGCAGAATTCAGCTTCAAATTAAAATATCAGAAGATGTCTAAACATTGTCTAGATTCAAATCAATTAAGTTGTCTTTGCCTACTATCATACTTCATTCGAAGAGCCAACTTAGACTATGAAAAGTTTGTCTCAAGATAATTCAAGGGAAGGTTAGTAACACCATTCACTTTCATAGATTATGGGCTTCTACATAAATTATGAATCCATGAATTAGATTCTACCCAAGAGTTTTCTCACAAGTTCAAACTAATACTTAGACATGTACTCAAACAAGAAACTTTTGTTATTTGCACCTTCGACAGCACGCCTTCAGAGTGGATTGACATGAAACTAGAACCAGCCAAGCATTTTATCAAAATGGATATCCACAAAATCAACGGACTTCATTTAGAACTGAAAAACGACAACTTTGATCCAAATACAAACTGGACTGCAAGAACTTCTCTTGCAGAACAACTAAATCAATAACGAGCTTCTGTCGAAGGAAACTAGTAGTTCTGGGACAAACACCAAGATCCCTCAAACTATAACTTAATCAAAGAAACTTTCACAGAAAAAATTTACTAACCCAAGGAAATGAGAACAAATTTCTTCCCTTTTCTCATAAACACTCAACATGAAACTATTTTCCAAAAATATAAAAAGAAACATGACCATCGAACCACTAGAAAATTAACAAACTCAGCCCACATAGCTAATACCTATTTAGCCCGAAGCTACAGAGCTTGTTCTCCCAAACCTGCTAGCCCATCTTCTAGGGCTCCATCACTCGATACTATTGGAGAACATAATCTTGAAAACATAATGGAAGGTTGACCTCAAAGGTGACATCAAGCTCCACTTCACAAAGAAAGAAGACTCAAACTCCACTATCAAAAGATAAGCACAAGGACAACTATTTTTCTGCATGACAAGACTGTCACTACCTCATGAGTACTCCACTCAAGATTCCAATCAAAAAACTTAGACCCGAAGCAACTTAGGCCAGAAGCAAGACACTGTTATATAAACCCCTTCATCCTCCAAGTTCATCATCCAAGTTTTAATTCCAACCCAAGCTTGTAATCTAAGTGTATTCCAGTGTGCTCAAGTGTGTTGTAAGTCTTACTGTATGTCCTGAGTTTAATTCCTGTGTTTTTTTCTAGTTTAATTTCCTAACCGTAATTGTCTAGTGTGCTTGTATGTATTTTGTTCATTACTAATAAATCAGTATGTTTTTCTATTATGGCCGAGTAAAATCATCTTTCTAGGTTAAGAAAGAAAGGCTCTGGTCTTATCTCTTTCTTGTATCTGTCCTCAGTCCTTATCTAAGTAATTTATGAGATGAACTATGAGATGAATAGTAACTGTCAAGATCTAGAAAATGTTGGTCTAATAAGACCTGTGCTGGCTAAGTAAGGTATGACCTTATACCATAAGACCTGAAGATAGTCAAGGTATAGTATCAACATTAAATCTTCACAGGTGAGGCTCACTGAAAGATAAACAAGAAAGAACTAAGACTCTTCCTACTTTCTTAGTCTAGATCTTTTTAAAATACAACCAACCTATCACCTGCTAGCTACCTATAAAATTTCTCAGACTTAAAAAAAAATTCCCCCAAAGTAGTGGAGTAGAAGCCTAGGGCTATCGGACCACGTTAAATTATGGATACTAGTTTGATTGTTTTTAAATTCTTTTTTTACTTTCGGTTGCATATATAATTTTAGAATACTCGCAAGAATTAATATCTACCATCGACAATACGATCTAATAAGTGGTATCAGAGTAAGCACGCTCTAAAAGAGTTTAGCATCTTTTCGAGCAAAAGGTGCTATAGGATCCAACACTTAGTACAATGGCCAAAAGATACAATGATGAAGATAGAGGGTGATTTTAGTTCATGGAAAAGAACAAGGTTTTCTTCTTCAAATTCGTCATCAACATGGTGAAAGGCATAGAAGGTATGAGTTTCCAATTAATGATAATAATATGTTACCCCTTTCTGAGTTGACGAATAAACAAAAGGAAGAGGTGGTGGCAAGATGAATGCAAAACTGGTGCTGCAATAAGCATTATGCGAGCAGGAAATGATCGGAGACTACATGACTTCCAAGGAGCTATGGGAAGGAATCATGATCTTAAGAGAGGAAGTTTGCACAAGGAGACCTCCTATGCACAAAATTGAACTCGTTCACAATGCTAAAGGGAGAACAAATCACCAACATGCATGTGTAGATTGTTCATGAATTGATAGCTATTGGCGAGCAAATACCAAAGACATAGTATTGAAGCTTAGTCGTCAACGCCTATTACAACGCACAAGACTTACTTTAGATGAGTTATTTTCAGAATTAGAATTAGATGCCTCCAAGGACCCCTAATGCAGAGGAGTAAGCATACACTCAATATTATCTAGCACTAGTTAGTAAAGAAAAGGAAAAGAAAGGGTAAGCACATGCACATCCTTAAATTCCAAGGAATATACCTTGGTGGAGGACAACAACGGTGAAGGATGCATTGTAAGCTAAGGAGTGAATTCAAACATAAACCAAAATTTTAAAGTAACAAAAGAGGAACCTGAAGGCCCACATGGGATGAAAGAAGCTCCTTATTAGAAGACATTGTGATTAACAACGTAATCCTATTGGTCCATCTAGCAATTTTGACTAGTATTGTACCTTGTGATAAATTGCATGACATTAAGATTGAAGAACTAAATTAGAAACTACTTCATTGAGTTAACTTGTTAAAATTGGCATAAAAAAATTACCATTGGTCCACAATGGCTATAAGGGACTCAAGAAAGAAAAATCCTATTTTAGCATAATAGCTAGAGAACAAGGAAAATGAAACTTGTAGCTACTTAGTCATTAAAAGATTTTCAATGTCAACCATATTAGACTACTTTCATAATTTTATAAGATTGACTTATCATAAGCATTGTTACTGTTTTTTAAAACTAATTTTTATTTCTGAAAGTTTAAATTATTATTTTAACAGTTGGATTTTAAAACACGATTTTGAAAATTGAAACAAAAATGGGTTTTTGTGAATATTTTCATATTTATATCAAACTAGTATTTTAAAAGGAATTTTCGTGAAAAATAATTTTTTATTGATAATACATGAAAGTTTTCCATAAATTTTCATAATTTATAGAATTTTTTATGAACTATTGAAGTTTGGCCCAAAGCAAACTCCAAAGTGGTAGTTGGTTGAAACAGAAATACACTAATGGTACAACAATCGACTAATGGTGCAATAGTTGACTAGTTGCTGATTTTGAGTCGTCTAATACTTTTTGCATATTTTGAAACCATTTTCAGATTTGTGGTTTAGGGTTAAATGGAGATTTTAACCAAGTCTAAGAGACATTATGGCAATGGGGAGAAATATAAAGGGTTAAGTTAGCTTTTATTCTCCATAAATAGCTTTATTTTTTTGAGAATTTGTATCTCAAGGGGGAGCTTAGGTGAAGAGAGAGTTTGTCATTATTTTAAAAGTTTCCTTATATTTTCCTTATATGTTGTTTCAATATAACTTGGATTGTCAATCGTCAAAAAAAGGAAAATTATTTGAGCTTCATCTCCTATATAGTTACATAGCCAAGTGTTTTGATGAATTAGATAAAGAGTTTTAGATTTGTTACTTATTTAACTTGTGTATTAAGTTGCACAGGTTCTACCATGTATATAGATTAACTTGACATGACCAAGGTGATTGTTGACTTGATGACTCAAAGTCCATGGAGATCAGAGAAAGATTGCACCAGCATTTGAGGGATCGCAAGACAAGATCCATAGAGATAAGAGAAAGATGAAATTGACAACTAAGAGACCGCAAGAAGAGGAGCATCGGAGCAACATAAAGCTAAGGAGATGGACTATGTAAACAAAGACATAAAGGATGATATAAAGAGCTAAGGGCTCGAAGGACGTAGTTTAATGAGAGAAGACCTCAAGACTTTGAGAAACTTCATGAGAGATTTGAATGGAGTAACTTGCATACAAGGGATGAGGATAAAAGCAAGTTAGGTGGACTCGTAGATGTGGTTGAAGTCAAAGAAATCAGTCAACTAGTGCTGGGATCTAGTCAATGTTTTAGAGTTTTAGGTATAACAATAGTTGTGTATCAATCGACTAGTGACCAAGAGAATCAATTCCCCAAGTATTTAGGGTTTATAGTTTGCCTCGTCAACTGATAAATATGGAATAGTTGAGTGGTGGTTTAATATCCCAAGTTGGGTCTGTTTGGATATTGTGGAGTGGAGCATTTGACTGGTGGGTAAGTATAAGTCGACCTAATAAACAAATAGAAAATTTGCTAGTCAACTGAATTAGTCGACTAAGGTCCATTTAGATGAGAATAGAATATTGCTTTATCGACTGGAGCAGTCGACTTAGCACTAATCAATCGACTGATGGTAGGTTCAGTCGATTAATGCTATAGAAATCAATTCAAACGCAATTGAAGATGGAAATCTTAATGGCAATATTCGAATAAGATACTATTGATCAGTTAACTTATGAAAATCTCAATGGCAGATTCAAATGATGGTTTCCGCATCAGTAAAATGATAGAATTTGAAGAGAAGGCTATTAAAGGAGCACGAGGATTGTGAAATGGAAAATCTATCAACATTCATACACTACCTCCGATAAAGATTTAAAAGAGATTTTTCCACCTCTAATGTTGTCGAGAAGGAGAAAATATAGTGTTCTCAGAAATGATCCATTTAACGATGGATCATAAAGCAATGGAATAGAAGCTTAGGGGCTATTGAACCAAGGGTAGTATTCACCCCCCCCCCCCCCCCCCCCCCCCCCCCACCACCACCACCAATGACAACATGATCCAAGAAAAATAACAGAAGGCATATGAGGGACCATAAAACAAAGAGCAACACATGTTGATTGGAGAAAAATAACATGAGACATGAGGGGCCTTAAAACGAAGAGCACCGAAGTGTAGCTAAGGTGAAAGAGGCAGACTACGTACATGCAAACGTGAAAGAAGCAAATAGAGGCAAGCCAAGGGCTCGAATGAATCTCAGAATGAGTCCTAATGGGAGACGATCTTGATGTAGGATCGGTGGGGATCGATAGAAGGGGTGAATATCGATCGCTTCTTTCTCGTTTTTGTCGTTTATTCGTTCGTTCTTTCTACAGAATTAGTCAAGCGGAATATAATATAATAAACAAAGACAAGAGAAAAGAGGACACACCAGATTTACTTGGTTCCCAACCCCTAGGATTGGTACTCCAAGATATATATACGGGAGGCGTTTGTCCATTAGTATTCTCCTTTCTAGATGTCTTCCAGAGGCGGAGAAACCTTTCTCACAAATTGATCAAGCACAATATAAATAAAACAATAATAACAATGCTTACTAAATAAATATACACAAACTTATCGATGTTCGGTCCAAAAGCCCCTGAGTGTCTTGCACTCTTCCTGACATCTCCCTGGTCACACGAGAAGTATGTTGTAGGTTTGCCTTCGAGCACAGAAAATGAATAGTAGAAAGATTGATGATCCTTGAGCTCTGATCTCGAGGTCCTTTTATAGGCTTCATTCGATCGACCTATAAACCATGTTCGATCAATCAAACCTGGTCAAACATAATCCCACAACCGAGTTCATCGCGATTTGGACCGAGCCATGCGATCTCGTCATTATCAGGTTTATCGATCGACCATAAACTTTCTAGTTGACCGAACCAACCCATGTCACCAACCCGAGTTTGGACCCAAACTCGGGTCTGATTTACTCCAGACTTAGTCTAGCTGCATCCAATTGGGTTCGTCTGCTCTTCATTTTGCTTCCAGCTCCAAGTTTCTGCAAAACACTCATACAAACGACAAGCAAACATACAAGCTTAATCCTGTAAATCTACCTAACCTACTAGGCTTACTTCTCACCACCTAAAATTCACTTCCTTAAGATTTTCCCTTTGTCAAACATCCGGTCACCATGACCTATTTGGACTTATCACTTGTCAAACATTCAGTCATCCTTAGCTTACCTAGACTTTCCTTTGCCAAACGTCTGATCACCTTGACCTACTTGGACTTGTCACTTGTCACTTGCCACTTGTCAGACATTCGGTTATTCTCGACCTGCCAGGACTTCCCCTTGTCAAGCATCCGATCACCCTTGACCTGCTCAAACTTTTACTAACTATCCGGTCAACCTTGACCTAACTGGATTTCTCCTTATTAGTCTTCAATCAACCTTGACCTAACTGGATTTCTCTTTGCAAGTCATCCGGTCAATCTTGACTAGACTTCACTAACTTTCAAGCATCTGATTTTGTTTGGATCAACCCTTGGACACAGGTTTATTGTCAAACATTGAAACCCCTTGGACACTAACGCTCGAGGTTGAGATACATATACCTAGGAGACTTGGCTAATTTCATTTAGTTTTGCTTGACTTACATCAAAAAAGGAAAGATTACTAGTGCAACAAGGCCATCGAGATCGATTATAGGTTTTCATGTTTTGGCAAAGAGTTTAAGTGAGCATTATATTTGTATTTGATATTTATATGAAGCTTGATCGAGATACACATGGAGACTTGGCTATCCAAAGGTATTAAAAAAGGATGGCATGGGGCATCCGAGGAATTGCAAAATTAGAAATATCAAAGTGCAAGTGAGCTGAAGAATGTGGACTACATACATGAAGGTGTGAAGACTGGCATGAGAGCGAGTTGAGGGCTTAAGTGTATCAAAAGGATAAGTAACTAGATAGGAAATGGCTTCAAGGCAAGGTAAACCTCCATAGTGAGTTAGGAGCTGAGAGATGTATCTTGGAGAGGGTAAATCTCAAGTTAGGCAAACTCGACCTTTTGAATTATTGTAATTGATGATTTAATCAACTGAAGAGTGTTTCAGTCGATTAGTGGTTGAGTCGGCCAAGTAGTCAATTCAAATGCATTAGCTAACAAATAAATGTTTTTATTCAAGGTTGTTGTAGGGTTGTAGGGTTATAGGGTTGTGTACAATGTTAGTCAACTGATGAGGCATGTTAATCAACTAATGGTGGTTGAGTTGATAAGGTAGTTGACTTAAGTTGATCAACCAGCGAATAAAATATTTCTCTGCATAGCTGGTTAAATTAGCTAGACGGTCAATTGATTAGAGATCAATTGAAGATCCAATCGACTATTGGTACAAAAAAAAAATTAAAGAGGGTTGTTGGTAAGAAAAAGTTACATGATAACAGTCAGATCATTTAACGGCTACAAACTGATGGTGCATTCAAAGGCTATAAAAAACCATATTAGCACAATGGTCAAGAACAATGAAGTTGGACAAAAGTTATAAAAAACGAGTGCTTCAAAGGCTAACATTCCAAGATAAAATTGTTGAGATTCTGAGCCTTCTTGTACATTCCTTTTCCTTTATTTTTGTGCTTCAATTCTAATCACTCTAACTGTTCGTAAGAGGTTTCTCCACTTCCAAAAGTTATATTAAAAGGAGAAAATATAATAGTGCATTTAGGAGTAATACACCGACGGATCATAGGTTGTCAAGTACGAACGAGGGTTCCAAACCGCATTAAATAGTGTTAGCTTGTTCAATTCTTGTATTTTCATTTCCACTACATATTCATATTGAATTACGCTTGTTAAGTTTTTAACAATCTTTTAAGTGCCCCCCCCCCCCCCCCCACCTCCCCTCCAACTACTCTAGCCATCTCACCATCTAGTCCCAACAAAAACAACAAACCTAAAGCTCCTTTACATAATAATTACTTTCATGAAAAAGACTACATATTTGGCGAGAGTGAAACAAGTGAATGATAAAACAATTATCAACAGAATATGAAAGATTCTTAATTTCTTATCCAGGATATTGAGAAATTCAGCTAAGAGCTTGGATTTAAACACTTAACTTATCTGAGGTGTAGCTTGTCCTAACTAACCAAATATGAAATTATATTAGAGATAATAAAAAGCTTCAGGCCCCCAAAGCATCAATATTAGAGATTATATTAGAGATGCCACATTGATACTAATCGAATAATCTATTTTCTACTGTGAAAAAAATAACACAAGTGATAGCTAATTGTACTACAACTGTGTTATTGTTCAGACAATGGAAGGAAAAGCTTCTCTTTATGCTTAAAACAAAAACATATGGCAGAATGTTAACTAGCTATGGAACTTGGTCAATACAAGCATGAGGAATTAATCAAATGGCTTAATCCTCTCAGCTAACTTCATCCAAATAGATGCATAGTTTTTTATAGTTATCATATCATGAAAATCATGAATTAGGCTTTACTTTCTAATTTCATCATCAACTTAGGAGACAATGTTAGTGTTATGTTTATGTACAAATTGGAGAGTAGAGATTCAGAGCATACCATGTAAGTGGGCTGAGAAACAGCCAGTTGGAACATAGTCATAAACAAGAAGCTTCTCATCTTTGGAGTAGTAATAAGCACGAAGAGGATTAAGGTTTGGATGCTGCCCAACCTTCCCAATCAGTTCCATCTGTTGCTCAAATTCCCTTTTTCCTGCCGCCACCTCCTTCAACCTCTTCACTACAACAGTAGTTCCATCCTCTAAGGAAGCCTTATATGCAGTCGCACAACTCCCCTTGCCCAGAACTTCAGCTGAAGCTCGCAGCAAATCTTCCAAATCAAAGTTATAGGTGCATCCTTCAAAGAAAACAAGCTTATTCCTCTCAGCAGCTTGAATCCCACTACTATAATCCTCTTTTGGCTTTGCACCCCTTCCACCACCTGGACCCATCTCTTTTGAATCTCCATCACCACCTCCTCTATCTGTCTTTCTGGTGAAGCATACAAAAAGAACAACTACTAATAGAACAAATACAGCCAATCCTCCGGCAGCAATTGCAGTAATGAACCCTGCATTTATTTTCCTCCTAAGATTGTTCTCTTGATTCTCAGATACTGTTGGTGGGGGTGTCAAAATAAGGTAAAAAGGTGATGGTGAAGGAAGAATTGTGGAGCATTTGGATAGAGGAGGCCCACAAAGGTGAGAATTTCCTAAGAACGAAAATTTAGAGAAGTTTTGAAGGGAAGATGGGATTGAACCATTCAGATTGTTGTTGCTTAAATTCAAATGTTTCAGCCTAGGAAGCTTCAGATCAGGGATAGGTCCAGACAGAAGGTTGTTCTCCAGATTTAAGACAGAAAGTTGAGAGATATGTAGAATTCCTATAGGAATCTCCCCAGTTAATAAATTATATGAAAGATCAAGACAGTTAAGGCTCAAAGGGACCGAAGCTGGTATTTTCCCAGAGAAGTTATTGTGTTGAAGAAAGAGAAACTTCAGCGAGGCAACGGAGAAGACATCAGATGGAAGATTTCCAGTCAGGCGATTGGACCGAAGGCTTAAGACTAGGAGATGATCAAGCTGGCCAAGTGTGTTTTCAGGAATTGAGCCCAAAAGCCCAATCCCAGGAAGTCGGAGGGAGAGAACATGATTTTGATCTGGTGAACATGAAACGCCAACCCATGTAGAACAGATCGAGATGCTGGAATTCCAATTAAGCTTGCTTCCATGGTGAATTGAATTAGCAAAAGCAAGAAGAGCTTTCTTATCTGAACTCAAATCAGCTTTGGCACAACCGAGAACACACAGGATGATGAAAACCAAGGGAAGAGATGATAGTAGAAAGCATCTATTCTCAAGCTTGGCTGTTTTGAACAGAGACATGGATGATTACTTCAAACTCCCTTGCCTGTTTCAATGACAGAAGAGCAAGTATTAGTTGCAAAGAATAAAGAGAGAGTAGTGTGCGCGCAAGTTATGATCCAAAAACATCTCCTACATCCCTGACAAGCATGGGCAAGTACAAGAAAAACAATGACAGTAAAAACATAAAATGGCTAAGAGTTTTCCCTGTTATAAGGAAAAGAAAAACCAAAATAGCAAGAATCCTGTTAACAGAAGAACAATGCAGTTATAAAAATCTTTAGTTAGAAAACATGAGTTGGAGTAAATACATACAGATCTAGTAAACATGAACTAGGAAAGATGCAATTATAATTCAGAATCAAGGAGAATATATTTACTTGCATTCGATATGGTTTAGGTAGGGGCCATTACATCTATTGCTTCCTCGATGTAATATTGATATAGGAGATGATTCTTTTAGCACTGTCTTGACTTAAATTATGCTAAAAAATTCCAAGCACTAGTACAAACTTTATGCTAAAGTTATACCAAATAAGAATTCATTGTGAAGGCAAATCAAAAGCACTTTGATGAAAATCCTGGAAAATTTTGATAGTTGTAATAGTTAGGTAAGGAGTTTCTCAAGGAAATTTCACGCAGCAAGGTCCTTTTTAGTGAGGAGTTTTAGGGGTGATTGAAAGTAAGAAAGATTTTAAGTAGAAAAGATTATTTACTTGGAGAGAAAATAGGAGGGAAGAAACGTGGGAAGATCAAAATATCTTGTTGTCTCCTAAACCAACGTTCCCAAAATCAGGAAGAAAATCAAGGAAATCATTCTAAATGGCATTTGCCTCATCATCTTTCTCCTTTTTTACTTTTTATTTATTTTAGAAATTATATTAGATAAAATTGACTTTTAATTATTTTAGGATTTTTATATTCTCACTTGTCTCTCCACTCAAATAAGCAACATCAAAATTTCTTCCCCTTAATTTTCTCTCTTTCTTTCAATCTACACTCCCTACCTTCCCTACTAAAAGAAAGCGGGATGCTTTATGAAAGGCACGGCTAGAAAAAGAACAATAGCACTTAAGACATGGATTAGAGGGAATTAGATGCTTATTAGTTCTAAAGTGGAGAGGGATAAGAACAACTCAGCAAGCCTTTCCATAAAGAGGAACGGCACAGAATGCTACATTATCTACTTTTTCTCGTATTTAAATGAAGCAGCTTGAAACAAAGTCTGCCAAAAGATTAAATGCGACCCAAGGCCTTCCACGAAGCAAAATAAAAGCAAGAACATGTTCCCCATCAAAAGAATAAAGAAAAAAAGACTAGATGACAAAAAAGAAAACAATTAATTAACAGAATCAAGTGATCACAAGTAACATTTGCAAGATTATGAGCGGCTAAAAGTAAGAAAACCCCTAAATAAACCTGCTTTTGTCCTTTACTACTAAGCATGAACCCTTATTGCCCCATGATTGAATAACTCTGCTCTAAATTCACGAATAAGCCGTTAATTTGAAATGGAAAGATTAAAAAAAAAAGAACAAGACAAATTATTTCTTCATGACAGGAAAAAGACTCTGATCCCGAAACTCTAAGAGGCAGCAGATAAGTATGCGGAATAGAAAAGAGAGGTCAAAATCATATAATAAAGAGAAAAGGAAAAGATAAATAAAAAAAGGTACCCAAGAAAAGAAAAGTTTCAAAAGCCTTTTTTTTTAATCTTTTGCTTGCTATGGCTCGAAATTGAACGAAAATAAAACACAAAAGAAAACTCAGCTCAGAAAAGACCACTACTACTGCCATGCGCTCCCCACCAAACAGCGCTTCAGCATTACGACATTTCCCTAGGAGAGCGGCTAATCCCGCAGCATCATCCGAGAGGGAGAATACTAAAGTAAACATCGACCTAGAAGGCGCAAGCATACTCGCTAAGCATCACATTTGCAGCGAAAGGGGCTGGCATTGTTGCTCAACCCAAACAATGAACAACGGCACTAATTTCTTAGCCAAATAGTACCAGCATTCCTCAGAGAACCCGCAAGTGGGCTTTGAGCGAGACGCCTCTGCTTGTAGAGCTTGCCTCGTTGTGTTATGGAGAAGAAATTAAAGTAGGGAGTAGTCCGATGACTTGCTTTGGCGTGGCGAGGATGCCGGCGGATGGAGCGGCGACAGAACAAGGAAGAGCAGTTGAAGCAGCGGTGAAAAGAAAATGACCTCCGCGTTTCGCCTTAATTACGATAGTCCCTGTGACGTGGAGTCTGATGGTTGGATCAGAGCTGTCAGATGAGTATTCGAAAAACAAAATGAACCGGCAAAGATATTTTTATGAAAAAAAACCCTTTGATTTTCTAATTTTAAATTACTTGCAAAAAATGACAAATTTAAATTTCGGTTTAAAACTTCTTAACGAGTTAAAGCATTTCAAAATCAAATTTAAACTTCTCATAGTTTCAAGAACATATATCTAATTTTAATTTAATAATTTTTGTTCATTTTGTTCCTCAAGCGGTTATATCAAAACTACTTTATGATTGATAAGTAAAATAATTTTAATTCACAAACTAAGATCAATTATATATTTTTAAAATTATAAGAAATACAAATTTGAAGCGTAGAGTATCATGAAAAATTTTATATTTGTATATAAACTTTCTTGCCTTTTTTAAGGTCAAATTTATTATTTTTAACTCTTTTTTACTTTATAATTTTTTTATTTTTATAATTTAAGAATATTTTATTATTAGAAAAATCAAACGCTTGAACTTGGGCTGGAAGAATAAGCGTCGCGTTGGTTACAACCTTGCTATGGTTGCATAGATATAATACGATAAGTGTTAGACTTCAACTTGTCTTAATTTTTTTGTAAACGTAGTTTGAACCAACCTAATTTTCTATGAACCTTTCAAGCCTATGTTAGGGGTGGAACCAAGCATAACTTGTAGTGTCTTTTAGGCTTAGGCAACATTTAAGTTAAAGTTAGGAAGATAATTGTGATCTCACATGCATATGTAAGTGTGTATGTTCAAGAAATTTAACACGTGTGCGTAACAAATGGAAGTTCATCCATACACTCATCACGTTAGTCTTGAGATTGGGAGGTGTATTGGGACACATATTTCATGGGATATAATGAAAGTCCTACATTAAAAATATATGAAAAAAATCTTAAAATTATAAAATAAAAGATATCTAGTATGAGGTCTTTTATGTATAGTCCAAAAATAAAATCATGAGGGTTTGAACTCAAAATGGATAATATTATATCCATCGTTGTAGAGATATATGAATTTTATCGGATCTAACAAGTGGTATCAGAGAAGGTGTATATAGTATCAAATAGAGACCCTCATGAAACGTAAAAGAATGATTGGGTGCAGGGGTCTGTTGGGACCATTAAGGGAGTTCCAGTAAGGGGTCCGTTGGAATCGTTAGGGAGGGACTCCCAGTAGTCCTTTGTTTGAAGGATAAATTATTGGGATACAATCAAAGTCTCACATTGGAAATACATGTCAAAGATCATGGAATTATAAGATGAAAGATATCTTCTTGGTATGAGGTCTTTTAGGTACAACCCAAAAATAAAATCATGAGGGCTTAAATTCAAAGTGGACAATATCATATCGTTGTGGAGACATATGTGGATTCCATCAAACCGTAACAGTGGTATTAGAGATGGGCTCCTAGTGGTCCTTTGTTTGGCAGATTGCTAAGATATAATCAAAGTCCTACATTGGAAATATATGAAAAAGATTCTAGGGTTATAAGATGGAAGATATCTTAATTAGTATTAGACCTTTTGAGTATAGCTCAAAAATAAAACTATAAGGGTTTGAACCCAAAGTGGACAATATCACATTGTTGTGGAGATATATATAGATTCCATTAGACCTAATAAGAAAAATGGAGATATATATGGATTTCATCGGACTTAATAGGAAAAATAAAGGAATGATTGGGGAGCTCCTAGTAAGTGATCCGTTGGGACCATTAAGGGGACGAGTTTATTGGAATCCGGACCAGTAAGGGATCCATTGAGACCATTAGGGGGGCTCTCAGTAGTCCTTTATTTGAGGGGTAAATTGTTGGGATACAATCGAAATCTCATATTGTATGAGACCTTTTAGATAAAACCCAAAAATAAAACTATGAGGGTTATGATTCCACTTGTTAGATCCAATAAAATGCATATATATCTCCAAAACGATATGATATTATCCACCTTGGGACTCTAATACTAATTGAAAGAACTTGTAAATTCTAAGCCGCATAAGTTCTATAAACCGAATAAGAACTTGGATAATTGGAAATAAAAGAACAAGGATCTAGTTTCAACGAAACATGTCTTAACATATTAAAATATATAAATAACGACAAGGAACTTGATTGGAGAACCATTGTCCTTATCCTACAGCGTCAACTGCTCGATCCCTATGGAAGAAAATGAAGTGGAAGCAAAAGAGTGGTCTTCCAAGGGAATTAGGATGACAACGTTGAAAAACCTTCGTCAATGGAAAACGAAGGATATTTGAGTATAAGAAATACAAATTTAAAGCGTAGAGTATCATGAAAAATTGTATATTTGTATATAAACTTTTTTTTCCTTTTTTAGGTCAAATTTATTATTTTTTAGCAAACAAGGGTATTTGAGTATTTTGAGTTGGATAAAAGTGTATCGAGAGCATCTTTAATAATTAGAGTTCTAAATGAGTTTTTATTGTAATTCTTAATATGTCACATCAAAAATACTATTTTTTTTACAATCAAAAACATATCCTTACAAATCTTAAATCTCATTGTTAAGTAATTACTTACTCATCGACATGATTAATTTTGAGAAAAAAATAATTTTAAATTTTCACTACTGCTCTTGAATTAAAAATCTCAAATTTCATGCCCACACACCATGTTTCAAATATTTTTGTTTATTTTTTTATTTCATAAATCTCTTCATTTCTATTCTGCAAGAAATGAAGAGACTTATGTCGAATGCACCAAATAAGAGAGAGGAATTTAAATGTGTCTTTGAAAATTGTGCATAAATAAGGAAAGAATTATTATATTCCTCTTTTTTTTTCTCTCAAAATACTTTTAATTGCGTGCCTTTATTTATCTCTTGTCTTGAGCTTCTTTTGCACAATGACGGACTCTGATTTAGAAATGTATTTGAATTAAAATATTTTAATAAAAAAATATCTAAGTTATAATAAAAATTATTATTATTTTTTTAATTTTTTCACTTGTCTTCCTCTTACAATTTTAGATGAGCCCTGGGTTAAAGCTCGTGTAAAAATACATGTGGCTCCGCCTTTGCTTTTGCAAATAACATGAGGCTATTCTATGGTATTTCATGTGTTTTTCATTGCTCTAGTAAGAGGTTTCAAATGAATCAAATTGCCACATCGCATGGGCTAAGTGATTAATATCATTGTAGAGTTTGGGGTAGTCCACATTAAAACCCATGTCCAAATTAATATCATGTTCTAGTAATATTTAATTAAAAATAATATTATTAACTCTCTTTTTTTTACTTTATAATTTTTATAATTTAAGAATATTTTATTATTAATGTTCCTATTGAGATCCGCTTCTGGGTGAGCAGCTTCTTCTTCAGCCCCCCACTTGAGCTAGCTTGGGTGAAGGCGAAGGTAGAAAGCTTCTGGATCCTGCGAGCATAAGAAGCGTAAGTAGGAAGGCCAGGGGTCGCTCCGGCGCGACCACTTCGATACTTAAGTTAGCTTCTGGAGAAGGAGGAGGAGATTGAGAGCGAAAAGAGAAAGTGCATGTGAGATTTCATACCTTCTCCAATGCAAGGCTAACCTTTTATATAAATCGAAGATGTTATGTCATATCACAGACGTGACTGAAGTCTCATCGCCGTTATGAACGTGTCAGTAAGCAGGGTATGATCAGTGCATATATCCCATCGCTGACCTGTATTAAAAGAGGGTCATATTGCACACGTGCTCGCCATGATGAGTTGCAGGGGCGGCAGGAGAACATTCACAACCACGCGATGGGGGAGTGGTCTTTGGGAAAAGAAAGGGTAGTCTGCATAGGGCCAAGACGAGACTGAGCAGAAGGCTTATGCCTGGATGAGTCGGTTTGGCTTGAGATAGGAGCGCCCAGGGCCAGAACCGACTCAAGGGCTTCGACGGGTGTTCAAGAGGATGGGATCCGGTCTGACTTCGCCTGAGGGCGCGGAGCCAGCTCGGTCGGATTCAAGAGTGAGGAACCGTGCTGAAGAGGCTTTGGAAGAGGGTCTGAGATCCCCCCATCCGGTTCGGATTTGATTCCCCCGGCTCTGCATGCTCGCGTCTGCTGGTAGAGGAGAGTGCGGAGGATTCGGCTCAGTAAAGACTATAGAATCTGTGCCCTTGGATCTGACATGGCCTCTTCTCGGACTGGACTAACCGCGCCCTTCTCCTTGTGACCATAACACAAGCCTCCCCACTAGTCTAGTCGAAGGAGATATGAGCTTGACTGACTAGACTAGCGCGTTTGGCGGTCATGAGTCAAGTCAGGGTCGGGCCAGGGAGGTGGTGCTCCACTCGATCATGACAATAATAATAATCGTGGTCGGCTGCGCCATCAACTGTGTAATACGTTGATGACGTGGCGGAGTCAGTTACAAGGTGCCATAAATGAGGGTGTGCCGGCGTGATGCCCGATAGGACAGGTAGATCGTCATCATGATGCGACGGGTTGGCTTCGAGGGGTGTGCTCATCAGACGACTGCCGATCACTCCCTCTCCTTCTCTGCCGCCTAATCTGACGGCTCTGATCGACTAGGGTGTTGGATATATAGGGCACTGTGTCGGATGCGCGATGGCCACGCGATCATACTTCTTGCGCTTTTTCTTCCTTCGTGCGTCTGCCCCATCATCCCTTCGGCTTCTTGGTGTTTTCTCCGTTTTATCTCCGAATTCGTAAGTCTTTGTTCCTCTTTGTTCTGCTTCTTTCTGCAAATGGCGTCGGGAGAGGGTTCCAATCCCTGGTATGAGTTCGTAGAGTCGACCTACCCTTTGAAGTCCGTGTCCATAACTAGGTTAGCCTATGAGATACTGGCCGACCTCGGGATCAGGGTCCCTGAGCAGGACCAACGACCTTGTCTGCCTCCACCAGGCAGCCTGCCCTTCTTCCAAGGACAGCTTGAAGGCGGTCTTCGATTCTCGGTCCCGGAGTTCTTCCAAGCTGTTTCGACCTACTTCGATATTCCCCTTAATCAGCTTGCCCCTGACTCTTTCCGACTTCTCTATGGGGTCACCCTTGTCTTTCGCATGTACCAGATCCCTCTACAGCCCTCCATCTTCCATCTTTTCTTTTACCCGAGGAGAAAAGAAGAAGGAGTCTTTTTCTTCAATGCCAAACCCAGGGTTAATTTCCTCGACAAGTATCCCACGCCTCACAAACATTGGAAGGACAAATTTTTCTTCATCAACTTCCTGAATCCGATCCCTTTCCTAGCTAGGTGGTTGCGCGAACTCCCGATTCTCCCTACCCTGAGATTTCACCGGACTGATCCAGAGGTCTCGTCCATGGTCACCTTGCTGAAGGGCTTGAAGTTCGATGTTACTCAGCTGGTGAGCGAGGAGGGACTGCTATATCGTGGCGGACTGAGCCCGATTACTGCCGCGCTGTCACGGCCCATTGGTAAGGAACAGGAGCCCTTGGACTTTTGTAAGAACTAACTAAACCCTCTTGTCTGCCTACAGCTGACATCTGGATGACGACCTCGACCAACAAATATCTGAAGTGGGACAAGGCGGTTCATGGGGCCTTTGCGACCCCCGCGACTCTAGCTGCTACTCTCGGCGTGGAGGCCCAGGAGCAAGAGAGAGCTGAGACCGTTGAAGATGAGACGGCAGCGCTCGAAGTAGTGGCGCCCGCCATTGCAGTGCCAGATACCGCAGTGATCAAAACTACGGCGCTAGAAACTGAAGTTCCCCCTCGTAGGGGGCGGCCGATTCGAGAGGAATCAGGGACTCAACGCACGCGAGCCAAAAAGGAGCGTCCTCCCAAACTATCCAAGTCCCACAAGAAGCATCACCACCGATCCTCGGAGAAGGAGGAGAAGGAGGAGGTGAAGCGTGCGAAGAAGGCAGGTGCTTCAGGGGCTGGTAATTCGGTCTCGGGTTTGTCTGAAAGGGAGCCGACATCGCCTACAGTCGAATCGGGATAGCCAACCCGACAGGTAGGGGCTGAGACGATTCAACTAGCTCTGAAAGGACAAACACCGGCGCCTGAGGCTGATTTAGAGACTGGAGTGGCCAAGCCACCTGCCCCGGTAGTAGAGGTAGTGGAGAGGGCGCCAACTCCAGGTGATCGGGTATCTGGAACCGAGTCAGCTGTTGTGTCGTCAGCGTCGGGAGCCAAGGAACCTACGAGGTCGGGTCCCGCTGGCTCCACAAAAGGGGGGCAGACCTCCCTCTTTTCAATTGACTTTCGCGGGACGCAGATCACGCAGGTGCCAGCGGACGTGCCCTTCACTCATGAAGAAACGCTGGGTGTGATGAACCGCATTCGATCCCTGCGTCGAGCTGATTCCTTTCGAGGAATCACCACCTCGAAGCTCAGCTACCGTGACAACTATCATTTTATGCGGGTAAGTTTATTGCTTCTGTGTTGAATTGATTTCAATTGAGATCATCTGCCCTTGTACGTAGTTCTGGGCCGAGCACTTGGAGCTGCACAGCCGGATGCTTCACCTGAACCGTCAATTCGCTACGGTGGACAAGGCTTTAACTGAGTTGAAAGCCCGAGTCCTGACGTTGACTCAGGAGTGGGACGAGGCTCGGGCGAGGGTAGCCAAGAGCAATGAGGAGGCCGACCAATACCGAGCCGAACTACTCGAGGCTCATGACAAGGTTGAGGTCCTGGAGGGCAAACTGGAGGCGATCTGCGCCAAGGGCCAAGAGCACTTAAAACAAGCTCGGGGCCAGCTGGCCAGGCAGGAGGAGGAGCTGTCCCGAGTCCTGGAGGAATCTGCTATCCTGAAGAAGCAAGCTGAGGAGGCGGCAAAGGGACACAGACTCCTTGAGGTGGACTTGGAGAAATCCCGAGCTGAGTTGGCTGTTTATAAGGAGGGGGAAGCCGGTCGAGTCCAAATCGCCAAGCAGGCTTGGCTACAGTCTGAAGAATTCATAGATCAATTTGAACAGAAGGTAGCACTAATGTTGCAGCGCGATTTTGAGGGAGCGCTAAAGCAAGTGGGCGAGGCGGGACTATTTCCCTCAAACTTTCTTTTGACTCTTTAGATATAAATAGAGTGTGGTCAAAATTGTCGGAGTCTGAGAGGCGAGGGTGAAGGCTTAATGTGTTAGTGTAGAACTTTTGTATCCTCGAATTCTGCACTTAAGGAAAACTTTTGCTGCATCTTCCCAGTTTGAGTGGGACGAGCATCGGGTATATCGGGATTGCCAGAGGTTCGACTGTCACCTCCGGAGTTCTTGGGCCACGTGGCAATTGAGCATTGGCCCTTGGTGATACGGCGTGGTGGCGCGCAAGTGCAAGGCATGGTCAAGGTCTTTTCTGATGAGGGCATTTAATGAAGCACGACGTCCGATGGGACCTTCGAATCGTCATTATGACGGTAGGAGATTTGCTCAGGGACTTGCGCCCATCTTGTGGCAGATGTTGGACCCTGCCATTTTGCGATCGCCAAATCGGACGGTTGTGGCTTGTTTAGGGTTTAAATAAATACAAAGAGGCTGAGGGAGAGGCGCACGGCGCCTGTACCTTCGCCTTTAAGATTCTGGCCGGGCTTTATTTTCTTCTCCGGCGAACCACCGTCCTCTTCTGTAAGTCCCGGCCCACGTTGTTCCTTTTTCCCTGTTTCTTACCCCATATACGCCTGCCCCTAGGGTTTTTTAGGAACGTCGTCGGCATTGGGGGGGGGGGGGGCGTCCGGCACGAGTTGGTGACCTCAGCCTTCCTCTTGTTCGCAGACGGGCTCTGGATGGCTTCATCGACGAACAAGTACTTAAAATGGGCGTTTTGCTTTGGTTGGCAAATTTTCAGGATTGAGGCCCAAACCACAGGTTGTTCTTCAAGCTTTTCGAAACTTAGGGCTGGCGGGATTCTACAATATCCATTTTCTTCGCTCGGGATACATCTTTGTGCATCTATCAACAAGTGAGGACATGACTAGAATATGGACTCGGGGAATATGGTACATTGGAGGAGTTCCTCTCCGGATATTCAAGTGGACTCCAAATTTCTCTTACACAGTGGAATCTTCAGTTGTCCCAGTGTGGATCCAATTTTCGGATTTACCAATTCATATGTTCAACAAAAAGGGTTTGTTTGCGGCAGCTAAGATAGTGGGAAATCCGATAAAGATTGATGAGGCTATAGCGGATTGTTCAAGGTTAACTATGGCTCAGGTATGTGTGGAAATAGATCTCTTGAAGACGAGGATAGAAGAATTCTGGATTGGTATTGGGGAGGAGAAGAGACTACAAAAAGTGATTTATGAGAGGGTTCCACATTATTGTATGAAATGTCTTCATTTGGGACACTCAGAGGAGGACTGCTATGCTAATGGGAACAAACCAAAGCCTCAAAGGAAAGTTGGGAGAGAAGATGCTACAAAAGGGGGTGAAGATCTATGAGTCCTTCTAAATCGAAAATATGCGGCCGGGAAGGAGAAAGAAATTAATGATGAGACGTTGGAGGATGAAGTTGAGCTGTTAAAGAATAATGGAGGAGAAAAGCAGGCATGGGTGGTGAAGAAGGGTAATTCCAACGTGCAAGCATAGGAGAAATCACAAAAGGAAAAAATTGGAAACATATTTCAAATTTTAGATACCTTAGATGAGGAGGAGCAAGTGGAAAAAGAGGGAGCGAAAGGAGAGGCGAAGGAAATAGCGATGTTGGTGGATGAGGATTGTGCTGAATCTAGAAATGAGCTTGCTAGACAAGGGATTTCGAAGCCTCAAGATTTGATGGAGAAGGAACAGGTGGCAGGACATTCAAAGGAGCATTCAGATGATGTGCTGGTTAGGGACTCTGTGGGTAGCCTTTAAAAATCAAATTTTGGAGATGCACAGATGGATACAGGGCGAGCTATGTCTGGAGATTCAAAGCAGGAGGATAATGCAGGGGAGCCATCACAGCATCTGACAGTCACAGTGCTGTCAGCAGGGGGCGGATCGGGTATTAAAGATCACTTGATGTCGTGTGCTTTAAACCAAGTGCCTGTAGATTCGGATCAATGGGGAAGCAAAGATTCAGCCACAAATCAAGAGGATTCAGAGGGTTTTCCTATCTCAAAATCATTTGAGGAAGAAGAGGAGTCAGAGGAGGAAGACGCTATGCCACTGCAGAGAACCAACTCCCTTACCATGGTGCCAAATAATAATGCTGAACTTCTAATTTTTTGATTGATAATCCTACTTCTACGGTTCCAAATAAGCCCATTAAATCTTCTGGAAAAAATTGGAATATTGTGGCTCCTTCTGGTGTGATGACTAGAAGTAAATCATCTAATTTAAGGGCTTCCATCCGAATTAAACTTATAAGTGCCAATTGCAGGTTTATGTCACCTCACCACCTAAATAATATTCACCATCCTCCTCTGATATCTCTATCCCAAAAGCCATAGCCACATTTGAAAATCCTTTCCAGTATAATCCTTTTATCAGCCCTGCAGACATACCAAATATCACATACTGACAAACTTTCCTCATTATTTTTTGTGTCGATCCAAGAATACCACGATGCTTAGCATCATTGCGAGCCACCTATAGAAACCACAGAATAAGGATAGGGATAACCTCTCTAATGTGTCCCTACTGTCGCCATCTGCTTCCAACTTTTCATCTTGCAATATTAGTAAAGTCATTAACTCGAAACCAAAGAGCAAAGAAAGCCCATACCTC
This sequence comes from Curcuma longa, assembly GCF_044706935.1. NCBI lineage: Eukaryota > Viridiplantae > Streptophyta > Magnoliopsida > Zingiberales > Zingiberaceae > Curcuma > Curcuma longa. Next base: position 351,174 of record NC_133865.1, on the reverse strand, counting down.
CATAGCCACCTGACACTGAAAAAATAGATGTTCCCATGACTCCACATCTCCACAATGTTGACATTTCGATGTCATACTGACTCCCCTTTGCTGTAAAACTGAGTCCACTGGTAATCTTTTCAACATAAATTGCCACCCAAATATTGAAATTTTTGGCTCCAATAACTTACTCCAAATTACCGCCCCCATACTCCACTCCTGACCATAATCACGTACACAATTCCATGCAGTCTTCATAGAGAATAAACCCTTAGGTGATGACTTCCAAATCATCTTCGCACTTTCTCCTCTCTGTAGTTCACAACCGGCCACCTCCTCAGCCTTCACCAGTGGCAAAACCGACTTCAACCTATCCTCATTCCAACCATTATCCTCCCTAAACTCCAATACCATCGCCTCCCGATTTCCAACAACATCACAAGCTCGAAATAGAGGTCCACTATCCAGCCACCCATCAAACCAAAAACTCAGCCGCCCATCACCAATATTCCATCCTATTTGATTTTTCGCCAAGTCTCGCATCTTCAACATTCTTTTCCAACCCGGCAAAGAATTCCCCCTTAAAGGAACAACCACCGGGGAAGTCGCTCCACAATATTGCTTCAAAAGATATTTCGCCCATAGTGTGTTCTGCTCTCTGAACCTGTACCACAGCTTCAAAGAGACCGCAGTTGATACCTCCATTAGTCTTCTCACCCCTAATCCACCTTCAAGTTTCGGCTTGCATATTTTGGCCCAAGAAATTCAATGTGCTTTCCCTTTTGTTGCCATAGATCCCCAGAACAAATTCGCACAAATCATCTCTAATTGTTGCAGCACTGATTTTGGCGGTTGTAACACCTGCAACAAATAGATAGGAAGGGAACTTAACACACTTTGAATCAATAGTAGTCTACCTCCATGAGAGAGCCGTGCTATATTCCATCCCATTAGCTTCTTCCTTGCCTTCTCCAATAAAGGCTGAAAATAAATAGACTTCCTATTCCCTGAAAAGATAGGAACTCCCAAATACAAAATAGGTCTAACTCCTTCTCTAAATCCAGACTCCATAGAGATTTACAATTTCCTATCAGCAGAAATCTGCTTAGCAGGATAAAAAGAGCTCTTTGAAATATTTACCAATTGTCCCGAGCACTGCATATAGGAGTTCAAGAAAGCCATAATTTTTTTTAACACAGTTAATAGAGTCATTCATGAAAATCATAACATCATCCGCATAAGCTAAGTGAGAAATTCTGAAATCGCATCTCGTAGCAAAAAACATCTGTGGAAATCTGCTAAATAAGTCCTCCAAACCTCTTTAAAAAAATTCAACCGCAATAATAAAAAGCAAAGGGGAAATAGGATCCCCTTGTCGAAGCCCTCTCTTTGAGTGAAAGAAACCTGCTAGTTGCCCATTGATGCGTACCGAGAACCAACAATCCACAATGCATCTTCTCAATATATCAATCACCCCCTCTGTAAAACCGAAGGCCTCCATGATTTGAAACAAGAAATCCCACTGAATTCTATCATATGCCTTGGCCATGTCAAGCTTCAGAATTAAATTGCCACCTCGAACATGATAATTCAACTTATGATATAGCTCTTGGGCCATCAAGATATTGTCAGAAATTATTCTACCTGCCACAAAACCACTCTACATAGGGGAGATAATTTTATCTAAAATCCTGCTCAACCTGTTCACCATCAATTTGGAAATAATCTTGTTCGATACATTGCATAGACTGATAAGCCAAAAGTCTTGCCACCTTTGAGCATTATCAATTTTGAGAATAAGCACAATTGTGGTAGCCGCCATACCACATGGTAGAGATCCCCCTGCATGAAATCCAACACTGCATCAAATACATCAAATTTAATAATCTCCCAACAGGCCACATAAAATGCTACAGAAAAAACATCTGGCCCCGCCGCACTTTCCTCACACATATTCCAGACCACCTGCTTGATTTCCTCCATAGTAGGCAAGACTGATAAGGCTATGTTTTCCTCAGTACTGATAAATCTTGGAATATGTTCCATGCTTGCTGTACTTCGCTCCACATCCTCCCCAACTAGTAACTTCTCAAAAAAATTACGCCTGATGCTTGGAGTAACTCCGGTTTCTCTATACACACCCCATCCTGCCAAATTCGAAAAATGCGACCCGCCATCCTCCTCTTCTGAACTAAATGATGAAAGAATTTTGTATTTCTATCATTTTCTCCCATCCACCTAACTGCTGCCTTTTGTTTCCAGAAAACCTCCTCCATGTATAGAGTTTTTTGTAAAGATGCTTAAGACTTAGCGATCTGAATTTTATTCTCCACTATTGGATCCGCATCAAAGGTTCGTTCAGCCATAGTAAACTCAGTCTCAGCCGCTTGCACCTTCTCATGAATGTTCCTAAAAACATCTTTATTCCACCACTTTAAATGATTCTTCAATCTTTTCAATTTAGCCTGTAATTTCTGCATGCCAAACTCATGACAAGGAAGCATCTAATTCAAACGAACAGTAGGAAGAAAACTATCATGTTTTATCCACATACTCTGAAACCGAAAGGAAGCCTTCGAAAGCACAAAAGAAGGAAATGACAATAACAGCGGACAGTGATCCGATGTGGCTCTACTCAAATGTTCCACTTTAACACCAAACTCTTTAGCACTCCAGGATGAAGACAACAATACCATGTCCAATCTTTTCCATACTCTATTATTAGTCCATGTGTACGCATCACCCACAAATCCAGCATCCAGTAATCCCGCCATCATTATAAAGTTATTAAAGTCCCTAACAGCCCCTGGCTTTGATAAGACTCCTGCAGAATGTTCTGTAGGCCCTGTAATAACATTAAAATCTCCCCCTACTATCCACAACTCATCCACCGCCGGTCTAGCCTCCAATAAATTTTCCCACAACTCCTTTCTTCCATTACTATCACACTTCGCATATACTACAGTAACAAATAAGTAACCAGGAAAAAGATGAGAAGACAACTTCATATGCAGAAACTGATCCTGATCTATAAGCACAGAGCATTCAATATTTTGATCACATAAAAACCATATCTTTCATGAGCAATTAGACACAACATAATCGAAATCCAATCTTCTAGTCATGAAAACCACATCAAGCGAGATAAAATGCTCCAAAATTCCCATGAAATTTATTCTATGCATCTTTAACATATTTGATTTTGTAAACATGAGTTCTTACCTAAACTACATGAAACACATCACTCATTGGTACCCAAAAGCTAGTTTCACTAACATTTTATAAATATTTCTTAGGGACTCATACTTGTCTTATTTTACCCTCAGTGATTGGTTTGTTGGGTGACCCTTGTCTTCCTACTAGAGAAATATATGCAAACTCTTTAGGCTTGTATCCTATTCCAGCCTTATTGTAAACCGCTCTTTGACTGTTTAGGATCATATCAAGGTATTTTGACCCATTTAAAATTTTTTTAAAATAATTTCTTAATTCAACTACTTCATCCTTTAACTTAGCATTTTCTTCATTAATTGCACTAGAGTAACTAGATTCACATGCATTGTTCCTAATTGTCCTAAGTTCCTTCTTTAATGCCTTAACCTTAGACTTCGATTTATCCAAAGCATTTTTAAAATAAGCAATAGTTCTATAAAGAAAATTTGCTTTGACAGAATCCATTACCTCATCTTCACTTGATGAAGATTTGTCGCTACTTGATTCTTCCTACTTACTTGAGGTCTCTTGGTCACCTTCACGTCCCATCAGTGCCATGTGTCTAGTGATGTGGCATAGCTCTTCATCATCCGATGAGTCGCTACTCGATGTATCCCATGTGGCTTGGGCCACCATGACTTCCTTTCTTCTTTTTCCTTTCCTTTCTTCTTTCTTCTTCCACTCCGGACAATTTGTCTTGACGTTCCCTTTCTTATTGCATACATAACAAGTTACATTAGGGTTAAAATTCAAATTTTGAATTTTACCTCGTGATGAAGTAAACATTTTCTTGACATCTCTCCTTGTGAATCTCCTTGATTTTCCCATCATCTTCTTGACGTAGTGGGCTATTTCTTTGACTGACATCTCCTCGTCGCTATCCGAAGATTCCCGGTCGGAGTCAGATGAGGACTCCTCCTTCTTTTCCCTCTTCTTCTTTTTTGCAACCAAAGCTATACCTTTCTCTTTGGTAGACCCATTAGCTTGTTCATGCAGTTCAAATTCATAAAATAGTTCATCTAGTTTAATGACTGAAAGATCCCTAGATACTTTATAAGCATCTACCATTGATGCCCATAAAGTAGTTCGGGAGAAAGCTTGTAAAACATACCTCACTAGATCGCGGTTGTCGATCTTCTCTCCTATGTCGTGAAGACCGTTCACGATCTCCTTAAATCGCCCGTGCATTTGATTTACCATCTCATTGGGCTTCATGGTGAAGGTTTGGAGTTGTCCTACCAAGAGATCTCTCTTGGCTCGTCTTGATTCGTTTGAACCTTCGTTTAATTCGATGAGCTTCTCTTAAAGCTCTTTGGCCGAGTTGAATGGTCCGACCTTGCTCAGTTGTTCTTTGGAAAGCCCGCATTGCAAAGTGGTTGTGGCTTTTGCATTTGCTTGAGCCTTCTTGCATATATCCTTCGACCATTTCTTGGTAGGTAAAGTTGTTCCAGATGCATCCTTGAGTTTTTCAAACCCATCTACAACACTAAACCAATTTTCAATGTTATTCATTAAATAGTATTCTATCCTACCTTTCCAATACGCGAAGTCATTGCCATCGAAGTAGGGCGGTCGTGCAGTGTTGTATCCCTCTTGAAACGCCATAAATGATTTTGGTTGAGCGTTGGTTCTTCCGAAGGTAACCTGCTCTGATACCACTTGTTGGGATCGGTGCGTTCACTAGAGGGGGGTGAATAGCGATTTTCTTTCTTTCCTACGAAATCGTTAGCGGAAGCAAAAGAACAAAAATAAGATAAAAGAAGACAATCGCTAACTCGTTCGATTTACTTGATATCCACCTCTACGAGGTGACTAGTCCAAGGATCCACACACATAGCACCCTTCCACTATGAAAAACCTCTCCTTTTCAAAGAGCACTTTGAAGGCGGAGAAACCCTTACAAATCAATCTCTTCCTTGTACAAGATTAGTAGTGAGGTTTAGAGGAAGAGAAATGAAGATTACAAAAATTAGAGTTCGTGCAAGAATAAAAGAATGTGAATCACCCCTTCTCCAATCGTCAAACTGCATTTTTATAGAATTCCGTACATCAGTCGACTGCTCCAAGGGCCAGTCGACTGATGAGCTTCAACGGCTCTTTAATCTGCATTTAATCTGCCAGTTGTTGCCCCAACGTTCACCAGTTGTTGCCCCAACGGTCACCTAGCAGTCGACTGCCCATGAGTAGTCGGCTGCTCTAGTCGACTGATCCACTCGACTGATTTTTCTGTGACTTCGGTGTGCTTCTGATCAACCACCAGTCGACTGGTCAATCTAATCAGTCGACTGATTTGTCAGTCGACTAGTGACGAACTGGTCAGTCGACTGATCAAGCTGAAACTCCCCTTTCAGCTTTTTCTTCAGCCCTTAGCCTTGATGCAAGCCTTCAAACGTCTTCCACAAGCCTCGTGCCCTTCCTTGCACTAGCTTGAGACGTTTCTCTCAGCTTCGTCATGCTAAGTCTTCCTTTGCCAAGAGGCCGCGCCTCCAGGACTTCATCCTTTGCCAAGAGGCCTCGCCTCCGGGACTTCACCTTTGCCAAGAGGCTGCGCCTCCGGGACTTCACCATTTGCCAAGAGGTCGCGCCTCCGGGACTTCACCATTTGCCAAGTCTTCCAACCTCGACTTTCCTGTGAACTCAATTCACACACGTTAGATCACCAACATTGCCTAACTTAAACTCATTTTAGTCAAACATTAAAATCCAATTCACTTGGGGCAAGATTGCACCAACATCCATGACCAAGATGACTTGAATACCGCAAGTCAAAGGAAACTCGCACTTAAGTTGCATTGAGATCTTCATTGACATATGAATCGAACCATATGAAGTCTCATGGCAGGTCACTCCAATGAACTGGTTACCTTTAACCAGCATCCACGTTTAACTCTCAACATCTAATATCGACAGCAGTGAGATCAGCTGCTTAGCTAACCAAGGAGTCTAAACGTGCTAGTCTTGACAGAATCGATGACGTCCGTGCTCATCAATTCCTTGACTAGGGATAATTTCAATACGTTCATAATTGCACATGTAGAGATGCTTACGAGTTGTGATCCAATAATAAATTCTCTCATGCTATGAATCGTATTGTGGACATTTAGTATTCGAATTTAAGATCCGATCAAACACATATGGAATGTGCACTCAAATAGTGAATTGCTATTTATCCAATAAATAATATAACCGTAAGGCGATTGTCTTAGGACACCTCTCAAATCTTACATACACCTTCTAAGAGATGTTTTATTAAGATGTCAAAGTATAAGCGTTCATGACCAAAATGACTTGACTACCTCAAGTCTAAGGAAACTTGTACTCGGATTCTATTGAGATCTTCATTGACATATAAAGAACCATATGAAATCATCGCAAGTTACATCCGATAAACTAGCTACTCTTAACTAGCATCCATATGTTAACTCTTAATATCCCTATATTTCTAGTCAGTGAAGATCAACTGCTTGGATAAATCAAGGTATAAGCATTTTTTTTTTTGTACTTCTTGTTTGTATTTATTTTTTCATTACATACTAATCATTTGTAAACATGAGCATGATTCAAATAAGCATCTATTTACCCTTCTAGTCGCTTCTATGATGTTCTAAGAAAACACATACATCAAATCAACGTGTAAGATCCAATTTAAACTCTTTGCACAAACATTGAAACTTAAAAATTGAATGCAACTGCTTAACGCATCATTGCACCACTGCATGTGTCATGGAAATGCATATGTTCGAAGAGGACAAGGGTTCGAATCCTGGCAAAGCCAGGCAATACCATCTTGCGTCGTAACCAACTGCACTTTCTCGATTTACCTCCTCACAGATGGTCGTGGGGCCGACCGTGTGAGACCGCTAAGGTGGCGGATCCACCTTTGCAGAAAAGAAGAAGAAATGCATATGTTCACAAGGGAGACTTTTTCAACTTGTTAAAAGGGAAGAGCTTCACCTTACTAAAAATTCAACTCGAGGATACAATTTCATTCCCAAATGGCCCAAATCAAGAGGATTCGATGGTAACTAGCCTAGATTGAGTGAACTCGAGCCTACGAGTTTGGATAAGGAGAAGTTATTAGATTGAAGGGAGTTTCAGGTTCTTCAAGTGAAAATAAGTTTTAGAGTTAAACCTTTTTTATTTTCTTATTTATCATATTATTTATTTCTAACTTAAATTAGTTGTCAAATGTACAAAAAAAAAAATATTAGTTACCCTTTTATAATTAATGATAATTATATTAGTTTGATGTTTAATTAATGTATTTAAATTAATAATTTTTATTTGACAAGCTTGACGTTGAATGTGCTATCACTCATAAGGATGTACTAGAGTTTGTTATGGATTAGATGTGAATGAAATTGTGCAAGTTGTCATTCCACTTATGAGCATACAGATTCATCACCATGCATTAAATTGTGATTTTGCAGTTTGAGATTTAGGATCTAGAATTTTCATTATCATAGAGCCGATCGTGTAAAACCGCTAGGATAATCGATTCCACTTTTTACTGAAGTAATTTTACAATTTGTGTGAATGATATTAATAGCCTACATTTACCAAGAGTTTTTTTTAAAATCTTATTTATTATATAAAATTTTATTATCCTACACATTCATCCACAAATATTTCATAAGCATCTAATATTAATTATTTTTTAAACTTTCACTTCCTTAAATCTAAACACTAAATTTTAAATCCTAAAAAAAAATTAATACTCTTCAAAGATAAAATCCGCTACGTCGCCAATAACCCCACACAATCAATCTCACAACCATATATGAAGAAGTAAATCGAGAAACTGTAATTGACCACAACATATGAATGTTCATGAATGGATAGATATATAAGATAATATGTTACTTTATATATCTCTATCATTTTTCAGACTATTCTGCAACACTAATAATTAACATTAAAAAAACAACAATTTTCAGTTTAGAAGACCAGATTGTTGCTACATCACATGGGCAAATTCGATAGTTGATTCATTCGTTCTTAAACACTTGTATGATAGGTCTATTATCCATCTTGCTACATTCCACCAAGATACGTGACACATCCCCATATAGCACCGCTGCACCTGTACAAGGAAATTGTATTGCAGAAGCAAAAGTAACCTTCCTGATATTAAGAAAGAGCAAAAAACAGTAGTAGATCACCAAGTGGGCATGGACAAAAAATGCATTATTTTTAGCAAGAACAAAAACAAAAAGGGGGTCAGGAGCTTTCTCTTCAGTCTGTTTCTGTGGAGTTAAACTGCCCCGTCTTAGTCCATCTTTGGATTGCTTAACACCGTATTCCCTGAAACAAAGAACATATTGCAGGATTATTTCCCATTTACTATTTTATAAATATAAATGGCCTAAAACTATATATCTTAATAAATTCTCGAAGCCTATGATTCCTTATTCTTTTTTTTTAAACAAAAATATATATATGTTAAGGTTAAGAATTCACAGTTTAATTTTAAAATAGAATGATAGTAATGCAGCATAAGAAATCACACAATAAAAACCTCAAACTCTCAAACAATAAAGAAGATTAAAACTTAATTATTCCAAAATTCTCTAACAAACCTTTTTTTAAAATTTAAACAAAGAAACAATTAAAATCTAAAAAAAATAAGGTTTTAAAAAGTTCATAGTTTCCCTAACCAACTATAATTTAACCCCAAACAAGTTGTTAGGACTTTATTTCATCTCACAAACTTTGTGGAACATAACTTCTTTGGGATCCTTTGTTAGGTGATATAAGAGAGAAACCAACATAATTTTTTTTTTCTAATTTTAATCAACATTTACTTGTTCTCTTACTTTTTCAATCATCCCTTTCAATATTTTAAAAAGGTGCAAATTCTCTATGTGGCTCCCATGTGACGGACAATATACAAAGATCCAACGTGCAAAGACTCAAATATCTTTAGTTTAAAAATTAAACTAATGTTTTAATAAGTTTGTAAATTAAACGTCCACGTATTAGGTTCAATTTATGTCACAATAAGGAAGCAAATGTTTATATAAAATTTCTTATTGAAAAATTTCTAGAGCTCATGAATGCATAAGTATCCTCCGTAATTTTATAATTATTATTGTTGAGTCTACAAGATGCATTAGTTTTATAATAATCAGTGTTCAACTCCATAGTTTTAAAAAGCAAAGCGTAAGGTCCCCAGGGCAATGGTGTCGCAGTAGGACATCCAGATTGTCACCCAGACACTTGCGATTCGATCCCCAGCTACGGCGCATTTGCAGAAATTTTTCTCCAAATGGAGAGCGCAATCAAAGGATGTTGGATGTCTGACTTGGCCGCTGCGTACACTTCCCGATTTACCCTGATGACCAGTGGAAAACTTTTATGGGACTGGATCGGTCATCCCCAGAGATAGTCAATGAGACTAACTGGGATTTATCATTTTTTTTTTAAAGCAAAGCATAAGCGACCACCTAGATGGTTTTCCTACAGGACCACTTTGCTTTAGTGGCTAGGTCACCCCTGTTAGGCGATCCTTTTCAAATGCAATCTAAGTAGATCCCCTAGGCAGTTCAAATGAGTCTCAAGATTTTTTTCCCCCTAAGCTGTTTATTATTATTTTTGGAAACGTAAACAATATTAAGGAACCAATAGAAAACGTACAATTTAGGAGTTCAAAGATCTAAACATGCGTTTGGATCTTTATGAATATCCTATCAAGATTTAGCACACTGCCATTAAAATTACATCAGTTCCTAGCTTACCAAATAAGGTACACCATGCATCACATTACCAGCACCCTTACCTATCAAGACTCATAACATTCGCTTCGCCATGCCCATCTCTTGTCACATGCCTAAACAAGTGCGTACTCAGGTCCACAATTCCCTACTAATCATAAATCTAAAGAAAATAGCTCCTGTGTCTCATCCTCCCTCTGGCATGAGGAACATGTCTTACATTGCACATGAGGTAGTTTGTCCTTGGTTTGTAACCTTCCATGAGCTGATAGCCAAAGCACAAAGCAATGCTCGGCATGATGACCCAAATATGCTTGCATAGGAACCTACTGGCTCTGTGTATACCAGGAGCTGAGTAGGGATATTATTTACTCCGCCATGCTTGATCAACTTAGAATGGCATTCCGAACCTGCAACTGACACTTGACAAACAAAGAGTCTCATGCCTTTGGTTGCCATGCCCAGAGATAGATCAACTCATGTAACCGTACCCAGAGGGTCTCATGTTGTATGTTCCACAAGGCTCTGGTAAGCAATGTTGTTCCATGCTTGAAGATCTCTCAATCCATCCCGCTTCCTTCTTTGGAAGGCACATAGCAACCAAGGAGATAGATGGGTATTTGGATGTTCAAAAAAAAATTGATCAGTAGGTGGGGTGTATCTTATCCACAACACCACTGGCAACCGGTAGAATAAAAAGCTAAAAACACTCAATACCTTACTTCTCGACATAAGATAAAGTATATCTCAGCCAAGAAGCTAGTCGGCCTACCATGGCCTCAATCAAAGCTCCATAGTCCCTGCAGTACACAGCCTCTCCGCCACCAAAGGGATGCCCAAGTATCTAAAAAGAAAAAAAACTAGATGGAAGCTTGAAATCTCCAATAGTTTACTCTTCGTGTGTCCATCAATGCCAGCCACGTAGATGTCCCCTATTTATAGCAATTGAGAAGGAGGTGGTGACAACACACTCTATATTCCAGTCTATGTATAGCAAAGGAAATCTGAAGTTATATAGAGCAGCCCTCAGGAAGTTCCACTCAACCACATCACAAGTTTTCTGAAAACCATGTCATAAGCTTTCTGAATGTCTACCTTAAGGACACACCTTGGAAAAACTCGCTTTCTTGCATATTTCTACAGCAGCTCCTATGGAGGTGGATATTATTGTAATGAATCTCCCTCGGATGAAAGTTGTTGTGCACGATCTAGTGTATTGCCAATAACTCCTGCCATCTGTGTCATCAGGATCTTGAAAATGACTTTATGCTGCCAAAATCAACCGCAGGTTATCACACATCTGTGCTTAGTTGCTTCTCATAATTGTTGGAAGATGGTGGACTCTCAAAAACTTACTAGGAAGGGAAGAGGAATAAAATTGGAATAACTTGTATTGCAAAAGACTTCTCTTACAAAAAATGACTTGTTATCAACCTTACATGACATGAGTATTTATACTACTCATTAGACACTTCTAGACCACTTAGCATTAATTAGATACATGAATTTATTCTACATGAATTACAAGATTCATGTTTCACTTGGTTCATGTATTTCAAGCATTTATTGTGGATGTATTCAAGTTTAATTGAACTTTCTAACACTCCCCCTTAAACTTGAATCTTCCTTACTCCAAGCATGAACCTTAATCTTTGAAAATCATCAAATTTGAGTGGCTTTGTAAGAATATCAGCAACTTGATCCATAGTCCTCACATATTGAAGTTCAACTTCTTTCTTTGCAATGTATTCTCGAATAAAGTGATATCTTGTGTCAATATGCTTGCTGCGTTCATAAAATACTGGATTCTTTGCCAAACTTTGAGCTGACTTATTATCCATCATGATCTTCGTAGCATCTCCTTGTTCGACATGAAGTTCCTTTAATAACCTTCTCAACCATATAGCATGACAAGTACAAGAAGTAGCTGCAACATACTCGGCTTCACAACTGGACAATGTCACAATAGCTTGTTTTTTTGAACTCCATGAAATTGCATTATTTCCCTTAAAGAATATAAAACCAGTTGTGCTTTTTCTATCATCAATATCTCCAGCAAAATCACTATCACAATAACCCATCAACTTGTAGTTGTTAGCGGATGAATAAAGAATACCATAATCAAGAGTACCTTTAATATAACGAAGTATTCTCTTTGCTGCTAACATGTGAGATTGAGTTGGATTCTCCATAAATCGACTCATAACTCCAACTGCAAATAAGATATCAGGTCTTGTACATGTCAAATATCTTAAGCTCCCAATAAGACTTCTAAAAGAAGTTGGATTAATCTTTTCTTCTTCTTGCTTTGCTTTGGATAGTTGTGCACCAAATTGCATAGGAGTATCCACTGATTTGCAATTGAACATATTGAATTTCTTAAGAACCTCCTTCGCATATCTTTCTTGAGAAATAAAAGCTCCATCCTTCATTTGCTTAATTTGAATTCCCAAGAAATATGTCATGAGTCCCATGTCAGACATCTCAAATTCATGACTCATCATTGTTCTGAATTCTTCAATCATTTTCTGGTTGTTTCCTGTAAAGATAAGATCATCCACATAAATGCAAACAAGTAAGAAATTCTGACCTTCTTCTTTCATATAGAGTGCATACTCATGGGTGCATCTCAAGAAACGATTTTCTTGTAAGCAACTATCAAGTCGATGGTTCCAAACTCTTGGTGCCTGTTTAAGCCCATAAAGTGCCTTCTTTAGTTTCAAGACCTTATCTTCATGCCCTTTAGCCACATATCCAATAGGTTGTTCAATGTAAACATCCTCATTAAGATAACCATTAAGAAAAGCAGATTTAACATCTAACTGATAAATCTTCCAATGCTTTTGAACAACAAGAGATATCAATAAACGAATTGTCTCTAATCGAGCTACCGAAGCAAATACCTCATCATAATCAATACCTTGTTTTTGCTTATAGTCTTTAGCAACAAGTCTTGCTTTATACCTTTCTACTTCTCCATTGGCATTCCTCTTTGTCTTGTATACCCATTTGACTCCAATAGTCTTATGGTCTTTCGGAAGAGATACTAACTCCCAAGTATCATTCTTCACAATAGCTTCAATTTCTTCATTCATGGCTTCTCTCAATTTTTCATCTTCTTTTGCTTCTTCAAAGCTCAAAGGTTCAACATCTGCAAGTAAACATAATAAATTCATTTCATCAATAGCATGAGTCTCATTGTAAATATCATCAAGGCTTCGATATTTTGGAGTCTTTTCTCCTGAAGATGATCCTGGTGTAATTGATAACTCAGGTGTATGTGGAGTTGTTGGTGGAGTAGATTCCTCTTCGACTTCTTGTTCCATATCAAAGGAAAGAAATCATAAGACCCTTCTTCCTTGGAACTCCAATCCCACGATGCATCTTCATCAAATTCGACATCTCTGCTAACCATAAATTTTTCTCTATGTGGATTGTACAAATCTGTATCCCTTGGAATTTTCATCATATCCGATGAAGATGAGTTTCTGACTTCGATCATCTAACTTGGATCTTTCTTGTTCATGGATATGTGCAAATGCAATGGATCCAAATACTCGTAAATGTGATATAGTTGGCTTCCATCCACTCCATGCTTCTTGAGGTGTCACATTCTTCAAGCTCTTAGTTGGAGATCGATTTGAAAGATACACAGCACAAGCCATAGCTTCAGCCCAAAACTCCTTAGGCATGTCTTTAGACTTTAGCATACTCCTCGCCATATTAAGTATTGTTCTGTTCTTCCTTTCAGCGACTCCATTTTGCTGGGGTGATCTAGGAACAAGAGATTCAGGCTTGATAGGACCACAAACATCAGCATGAACAAGTTGAAGTGGTTTGATTGCTCTGGAAATAGATTGCTTTGGAAAACTCTTTCTTGGATGCTTGCCAAGTAAGCATGCTTCACATAATTGATCGGGGTGATCAATTTTTGGAATCCCTTTGACCATCTTCTGATCTCCCAAAGCTTTGAGTCCTCCAAAATTCAAATGACCAAATCTCATATGCTAAATCCATGATGGATTTTGTATACAAGTCTTCGAGCATATAGGTCCAGAATTCTTCAAGTCCAATAAGAACATCCTGTTCTTAGTCATAAACACTTTAGCAATAAGGTTAGAATCTTGATCTCGTAACCAAAGCATACAATCTTCCATATGAATCTTGTAATTTCTTTCCAAAAGTTGGCCAATACTTAAGATATTGCTAGTCAATTTTGGAACATAATAAACATCACAAAAAATTTTATGACCACCATTTGTTGTTTCAAGGAGAATCGTACCTTTGCCTTCAATTTTGACTTTTGTATTATCTCCAAATCTTACAAAACCCTTTTTGTTTGTATCAAGCTCCACAAATTTACTTTGATCACCTGTCATATGGTTGCTGGCTCCATTATCAAGATACCATGTGTTTGCTTTCCCAGTAGAGTCCTCCTTGAGTGTAAGAAACAAGGATTGCTCAACATCATCTTCTTTGTACTCTATTAGATTTGCCTCTTCATCTTTCATGTTTGAATGACACTCCCAAGCATAATGTCCAAATTTATGATAAGAATAATATTCAATCTGAGATTTATTTTTCCTATCATCATACCTCACATAATTACCTCTTCCTCTTGCTCTTCCAAGACCTCTTGCAAATGTTTGATTTCTTTTATCAAACTGAGAAGGTTGTTCATCTCTCCCTTGACCACGACCATATACTGAACCTCGGCCTCTGCCTCGTCCTTGGCCTCTACCTTGTCCTTGGCCTCGAACTCTATTAGAAACCCCTTCTTTGATCTTCAAGTTAGTCTTTGCTTGTAACACATGTTCTGATTGTTCTTGGTTTCCACGGTTCATCCTTTCTTCATGAGCTCGTAATGATCCGTTTAATTCATCAACGGTCAGTCTCTAAATCTTTGGATTCTTCAATTACAACAACATGATTAAACTTTGTACTAAGAGAACGAAGTACCTTTTCAATCACCCGAACGTCAGACATGGTTTCTCCAAGTCTCTTCATTTGATTGACAACAGCAAAGACTCTTGTAAAATAGTCGGAGATATGTTCACTCTCCTTCATAAAGAGTGATTCAAACTCAGCCCTTAGAGTTTGAAGTCGCACCTTCTTCACCTTGTCGACTCCTATAATAGAGTTGCGAAGCATCTCCCATGCTCTCTTTGATGTCGTCTCATTGACTATCTTCTCAAACATGTCATCATCCAAACCTTGATGGATGATAGTAAGAGCATGTTGATCTTTCTTTCTTTCTTTCTCTACCGCATCCTTTTGGTTTTGAGGTAGAGTTGCCACATTTAAGGGTTCTTCAAAACCATGCTCAACAATATCCCATACTCCTTGGGATCCAAGTATAGCCTTCATTCTAAGCGACCAATTCTCATAATTGAGTTTGGTAAGTTGGGGGTATTGGAAAGAAAAGGATTTTGATGCCATAAGCTCTGATACCACTTTGTTGGAAGATGGTGGACTCTCAAAAACTTACTAGGAAGGGAAGAGGAATAAAATTGGAATAACTTGTATTGCAAAAGACTTCTCTTACAAAAAATGACTTGTTATCAACCTTACATGACATGAGTATTTATACTTCTCATTAGACACTTCTAGACCACTTAGCATTAATTAGATACATGAATTTATTCTACATGAATTACAAGATTCATGTTTCACTTGGTTCATGTATTTCAAGCATTTATTGTGGATGTATTCAAGTTT
>NC_133865.1:291877-335451 GCF_044706935.1 Curcuma longa | reverse complement strand
AGAAGGGAAGGAGGATGTTACTGCATTTCTGATTTTCATTCTGCATTTAAATTCTATGTTTCTGAATCTTGTTTTTGTATTGTTAATCGGTTCTAGGATTGCTAAATAGATTTCATAGATCAATTCCTAATGCTTGGTGGGTTGCTTTTGAAGTAAATCTCATTCTCTTAGTTTTGATTTCAAAGTATCAATTGAGTTCGGTTTCTGAAAATCTGTTTCTGAATTTGCTTCTGAACCTTTTGATTTCGGCAGTCTGACTTTCCAGTTTCAAGCCCTGTCAATCCCATTTTCTTAGCAACATTAGCAATTGGATTGTTTTCAATTAATGCTTGAGTTGTAGTTAATTGAACTTTGTAGCCTTAAGTTTCCAAACCTTTCGAATCTGAAATCCTTGAATTCTGATTTCTGTTGAATTGCTTGAGTTACTGTTGAGTGCCATTGCCACTGTTGAGTGCCGGTTGAAGTTATTGTTCAGTGATTGAGGATTAGGTGACATTAGCCAGTGATTGCTTTTGTATTTACCTGTTATTTTACATGGAATGTTAAGGTTGAATTGCTGAATTGATAATCCCATCGAATTCAAGGATCTTCAATTAGGGTTGCATGGTTTTAACATTTAATTTGATTTTAATAGAAAGTGGTAGGATTTTGAGTTCTCCCAAGCTTAGGAAACTGAATTGTTAGTTTCATTCCAGTAGATTCTAACTAGTTTAAATTTATTCATTGCATTAGGATCGAGTTGCATGTTAGATTGTTTTGATGGTATGTTTCATGGTTTAGATGATAGGTTTAACTTGCTTTAAGATTTTATTTTAGCATTGTCATTTATTTATTTATTTTCATTTGCATCTCATTCCAAAAATCCCCAAAAATCCATTTTCATTGAAAACCCAAAAACGAAACGACACGATAAGCTCAATTTAGGCAATTCTCTACTAGTCCTTGGAAAAACACGACTCGAGGCCCCTATACTTCATTTATTTGCATTTATCGTGGGTTTTCGATAAAATCTATAAATTCTAATTTGAAGCCCTATCGTGACACCTAGTTTAGGGCTTGTCAGTTAGAAACAACAATAGATTGATACATTCCAATTGATTTGGAAACCTTCCGTGGATGATCCCGTGAACAACAGTCGATTGGTGCCTTCAACAATCGACTGATACGCATCAGTCAAATGCTCCAATCGATTAAGAAGCCTTTTGTATGCAACTCCGTGAGCAACAATCGATTAGGGCCTTTAGCAATCATATACATCAATTGAATGCTCCAATCGATTTGGAAGTCTTCTGTACGCAAATTTAGGTTCAACAGTTGATTGATACCTTATAGCAATGTGCATCAATGGAATGTTCCAATATACTTGGAACCATTCTATGCCCAAATTTATGCTTCCCAATCGATTCGTACTCTGCAGCTACTGCTGCTCACATAATTTGAATTTCTACGTTTTGCATGCGATTTTTCAACACGTGTGACGTGGAAAACCCCTAAATCCACATTGTTCTTCATGTTCTTCACTAGATAATGTGAAAAATTCAAAATCTAGGTTAAACCTAAGTTTTTTAGTTCTACATTCGATGGATATGTTTCGATTCGTTGTTCGAAAGTGGAATTGAATGCAAAATCGATGCATATATTTCATATCATCAAAATTGATCTTTATGCCATAAAGATCACGATAAACTAATCATAAGCTTTGATACCAATTGAAAGCAATATAATACATCGAAACAATATCAAATGATGCATCTGCATGCAGGATCTAGTTATCATCAATATTTACAAACTATAGTTCATATCGAAACAATGACGAAACCAAAATTTTGACTTTGAATCTAGAGCTAATGTCATTGTCTCAATTGTTGTTGCTGAATATACTTGTGAATGCAATGGAAGGTCTTCTACATGAGCTAGGTGACAACTGGAGTCCTCGTCTTAATGGGGACGAAGAGATGAGTCAACAATTTAGCATCATACCCAAGAGGATTTTGACTTTTTCTTCTTATACTAGCCCATCCTATAGAGACCATCCATCATAAAATCCATAACTAATTAACAACCCATCAATATTAATGAACCGAATTATTGGATCTACACATGCAATCCATATCCAATAACTTAAACCCCCTTCATACAACATGTATCATATCACTTAATGATATTTAATTCTTAATAACTATTTTATGTTGTGTTAATTTTTATATTAGTCCACCAAATGAAAACTTAATCCTTTATAGGGTTCATTACCTTTGTAGTGTACAAATGGTATATTTTTTTAAGGTTTCATTTCAACTTTCATCAGTCTTCTTGGTCAACTTGATATGAACTAATAATCTCAATACACAATGTTATCTCAGTTAACTCAAGCTGCCTGATTAGTTAAGGAAGCAGCAAACCAAACAGACAGAAAACAAAATTCTTTAGTTAAATTTTAAACAACTTATGATAAATTATTTTGGGTGCCTGACGGGCAAGGCACACCTCTAAAACTAATGAAATACTGCATCCCAAGCACAGCAAAATTACCCAACCAAACAAAAGAAAATGCGAGACCCTATTTTCCCTATAGATACGACTAGTACACTCACAATTAATTATCAGGAATAGGCAGCCAGTCTCATGGTCTAAGAATAATCTCGACTTTAAAGTCCACTGCCTCCATGTGTCTCCTCGGCATTACATTAGGTTCCCACCAACCTTTTTCCTTTTGTCTTGACACAATAATAAGATACAGGTTATTAAATATTGACCAAGAAGCTAATTAATGAAATCAAGTTCTTGATTCACATTCCTATGTAATGATTACAAATTCTTCTAAATTTCTAACCAAGTGCACAAACATGACAAGTTGATTCACGACATGGACTTCTACTGACCATATCGAAAGAATAAATGCACAAACATCACAAGTTGATTCATAGACATGGACTTCTACTGACCATATCAAAAGAATAAATAAATTGCTGCCAGCAAGATATCCACCTTTCCTTTTCAAGCAGATAAGGAGGGTGGGCAGATGAGGTCAGAGATAAAGGATGGCCTCTTTTGAGCAATTCATTTTCATTGTTAAACAATTGTCAGCATGTACTTACCTTTCAGGCTGTGACTTCCCATGCATTGTCACCCAACATGATTGTCTGCATCCTGTAACGTGAATGAAAAGAAATTTATGTAGTCAACTGTACATGGCCAGGAGTTGTGTTCAAATTAAGTTGACTTTTATTTCATAAAGCATCCATAAAAATGTGGACAAGCACTCATAGCACAACTGTATTAGATGAATACTTGCTGTATCGAATCAAGAAATGACAAATATTTTATGAATGGGTAATTTGGTTTGTGCACAAATAATAATCTTGGTACTAGTCCTTTCACATTATAAATCACATTCCTGAAACAAATCAAGCTTTTGCTGTCTGAAGATTGCTCCAGTTGTCAAAATGTGTACAAGATCCACACACACACACACACTAACTCACATAGCTCCAGCAGTGCTGCTGGATGAGGCTGGAAGCAATGTTGAAGGAACTAGCTCACATAATGCGAAGGGGAGGAATTATCAAAAGTTGATACTGAATTACAAAAGATAGTTAAATTGCCCAGAAAGATGCCATTATCCATCAGGTATGTAGTGATCTATAAGTTTTCATGTGTAACTCATCCCTTACCAAAGCTCTTCCAGAAAATGAATATAGTCTAAATCATCACAATGGAAATAGCATTTCCCAAAAACAGCTACATGTTTATCTAATCAATACATCATAACTACATCCATAGACCACAACATTCCAGATTGTTTAAACTATAATTTATCAGGTCACTAGAGATCCATATGTTTTCATGGCAAGAATGAAACGACTGTGCAGATCACAAATTGAGAAATGACTAAAGATAAACTTAGGGAAGCAGGCTGCAAGAAAATTAGGCATTTATCAAATCAGAATTTGTAGCATATTCTTAGTAGAAACTATTTGTACCATTTTCAAGCAGAATTAGGCTCTAAGAGAACCAGGACAACAGTTTTCGAGCAATAAAGGGCGAACCATTATTTTATTAGACAATTCAACTCAGATGTGAAATTAGGTTGGTCTCCACAAATGAGTTTTTGAGATATAACTTATGGACATGTTGGTAGTAATTAATACTACCTTTATCAACATTCAGATATGTAATTGCACCCGTTGTACAGCTTAATTAAGCAAAGTATACGAATACGTGACAATGAGATGAAAATTCATACCTTGATAGTCCATATTATGCACTAAACCATGAAACCAGTTGCTCTACTAAACAAAAAAGCCTAAAACATTGGAAATTGCATTCCTTCTTCAACTATAGAAGTGAAATATCATTCCAGTAGAAATGGAAATCAGCAAGTGGTTCCACATCAATGGACAATAAAAACCAGTGCAAGCCAAAGGAAGATAACTAAGCCAAATGATTAAATTAGTTTAAAACCCATTCATCTCCAACAAGTAAGTTCGTCTCTTCCCTAATGCTGTAACAACAGCTTGAAATGGCCCATCGAATGCCCCACAAACTAATGCCTCAGTTTCCTTCTTGCCACTGTTAACACAGCTAGTCCCTTCTCCAGCAGGCTTGATGGCAACAAGTGTAGCTCCTTGCATCCTCATTCCCTCAGGAAGCTCCAAGTATGGAGCATATTTTAGCTTCATATTTGATGCTGGTACCTGACTCCTGTTTGATGATGCTGAGGCTGCCAATGGCTTCTCCCTGAACTCTTTTAGCTGCTCTACTCCCATGGTCAATGTCCCTTGACCATCAGCATCTGTCAAGACCAAGCTTTCCAATGTTGTGTGTTCCTTAACTATCTGATGGAGAAGATAATGCCTTGTTGATGCAGCAATCAATGAGCTAATAGTCCAAACAACACGTAGCTTCAACCCTCCATTTGTATAGAAGGACTCTGGTATGCTCCCATTGTCTTCCACCGAAACTTCCGAATTTACTGAATCAGAACTAGGTTCAATCCTGGTTCCACCCAATATCACACAATTCTGAAGAGTGCTTCCAAACTCTGCTCTCCACTTCAAGAAGACCCCATCCTCTGTTCCAACATCACCAGCTGGTAGCTCAATCCTCAGGTTGCGCATCTCAGTGAAAGTCTTGAGGACTTGAGCAGGGGAATGATGGAAGATTCGTGGAAAAAGAGATTTATTTCCACCATTGTTGCTCTGAAGGTGATGAAAGGGCTTGAAGATGCGGAACAGCATGAGCTTTAATAGATGGGCAAAGATGTTTCTATGTTTAGGGGAAGAAAGGCTTGTAATGTCACAGTCACCATCAACAGACACTACCCGATCTATCTTGACATACAGATCATGAACAAGGGGAACAAGGGAATTGAAGCGCTTTGACACAGCCAAGCAGCGACAAAGAGAACGGACATCAGATAGCTTGTTGAAGATGAGAAGGAGCAATGAATCAGGAATTTGGTCAAAATGGTCCTGGTTGAGTGAGGGGTGTGCATCAATCCAGAATTTGGTCTGCATTTCTCTTGATAGGGCAATCAAACAATTAAGGCTGATAGCAAGATCGACTAGCTGTCTAACCTCGCTCAGCTGTAACGCCAAGACCTTAGTGACAAAGAAGCAAGGAGGGATCTTTTTCCAGGCCGATATAGAGAATAATCAATGATCTGCATAAAGATAAAATAATCTCCACGATTAGTATCGATTTCAAAATTCAACCACAACTCGACATTCAACTAGAGAAAAACAAGCCCCTTTTCCAGGTTCGGTGATTCATAACCTTTCCACCTCCAGAAACCGATAGAGGCAATTAAAACTAGTGAATCTTATCGAAGAGCACAACATCAAGAATGCAATCATGCTAGGATAAAATGAACAAAACCATGAACAAAACCACGTAGCTCAATCACCTCTACACAGTTTGGGACTCCACAAAAAGCCCAACAAAAAGCAATAAGGTCAGAAGGAATGGAGAAAAAAACTCAATTTTGAGCAGTAATTACATTCCACAAGGGCGACCTCCAACATCCAATCTTTGACTAGAAGACCAAGAGCAAAGTAAGAGAGCATCCAAGAGAGATGAACTCTCGGCTCAGTAGGAGGCCAACACTGGGGCGAGCCACAGAAGGGGCCTTCTGGTCGCGATCACCGACACGATGTGGTGGAGGCGGAGCTGGGAGTGAGCGGAGGGGCAGAAGGGAGGAGCGGGTTAAGTGCCCTGTTGTTCTTTCGGGGATCCCCTTTTATAGAATAAATGCCTCTTTTTTTTATTTGTCTTCAAATTTTTATATTTTTTAAATAAATTCTTACTCAAAATTAGACGTAACTGAATTCTAATTAGTTGTGGAAATATTTATAGTAATACTATTTATAGTACCATTATTAGCTTCTGAGAGTCCGTTGGTTGAATTCTCGTGGTTGCTGTCAAGCTGTTTGCATCAAATCTCACAGTAGCCTCCCAATTTGTAGTGACGGTTGCAATTTGTAATTGAAGTTGATTTATTTAGAAAATTTTAAATAGAAAAACAGCTTTTATAATAACTATTTATCAAAATTTATTTATTTATTTTCATGATTATCCCAGCAACAATTTAGTTCAAGCCATTGTTTAGCTTTTTTTGACTTTAGACCCATTTAACTGAACTTGTATGGATTGATCCATTTAACCTCATCGATCAGTATAATTAGCTAACCAACTTGAAGAATCAATTTGGCTCCGTTAATTTATCTAATTCAGTTGATTAGTCTAACTTAACTAATTGAATTGATTCATTTGATCCATCTAACTCATTTTGCCTAATGTGCTGACTAACCTATTTGATGTTCAATTAAATAATTTAATTAATCAAATTTAACTTGACTGATCTATTCGATAGGCTCAGCCCAATCTGATTCGACCTATCAAATTGACTTAATCAATTTGTACAATCAAAGAATGACTCAACTAATTTGTTCAACTTGACTATCTTTTCCAACTCAATCTACCTATCAACATAATAGTGCAATTAACATGCCTAGCCTGATAGATGCACCCAATAACATCGGTTGTTCCGAATGTTTAAATCATACAACTATATTTGTCTATTTTATTATGTTTCTATATATTTTAGAGAGTGAAATAAAGAAAGAATATGCATTATTCTTTTGAAAAGGTCACCAAGTATGATACTGAAAGAAAAAAAAAATCAAAGAACAAAAGGAAAAGTTAAATGAGGAGTGCACTATATGGATCATGGCTTTGCCAAAAAAAAAAAAAAAAATCTGCTTGTCACAATAGACTTCCGTCACAAATTTGTTATGGGAATCTGCACCATTCGATTTTAAAGTTAAGATTAAATCCAGTCCGTAGATTGAATGGATGATTTATTTTTGGGTTTAGGGTTTAGGATTTAAGGTTTAGGGTTTAGGGTTTAGTTTAGCGATCGGCCGTTGATTTTAAAATCGAACGGTCTAGATTTCCGTCACAAATTTGTGACGGGAGTCTATTGCGACAAGGATCCCAACGGTTGCCAAAATTAAAAGGCATGCACTAACTCAATTTAGGGGAAAATGTTGTCTTCAAAACCTAGTGTCATTTGCCCTTCTTGCAAAGGAATCAAATTCCAATGCTGTAAGATAGGCTTTTAATTTGTTCACCTCTTTGTATTAACCCTAGATTCGGATAAGTTATTGACTTAAAACTATGCCATTTGAATGGTTTAGGTTACCTTGCTAATAAACAATCTAACACACTCGAATTCTTCCTTACACTTTAATCACTTTTGCAAGATGCCAAGATGCTTTTCGATAAAGAAAAAGATCGATTTGTTTATTTTAGTGCCTTATTTCTTTGCTTATGTGTAATTCAAACGATTTCTGCCTTTGCCCAAAACCCTAGATTTAGTGCTTGCAAATAGAAGGATAGGGCAAACAACATAAGAAATGGAGTTCCCTTGCCCACACAACTCCGCTAGTGACCTAAAATCCTGGATCCCCTCCAAATATCATCTTTCCACAAGATCAAGTTGTACCAATTTTATATGTATTAGGATTTACAAGGGTTTTTGTTTCACGACCTTTATATATGTTAGTTGTTTTGTCAAGGGGACGTGAGTAAGACTTGGAGGATTCTAAGTCAATAGTCTAAAGTTTAAATTCATTGACTATCTCTGAGGGTGACCGGTCCGGCCCACAGAAGTTTTCCATCGACCATCAAGGTAAATCGAGAAGTGTATGTAGCAACCAGCCCAAACACCTAGCATCCTTTGATTGTGCTCCCTATTTGGAAGAAAATTCCTACAAATACGTGGTCAGCCCAAACACCTAGCCTCCTTTGATTGTGCTCCCCATTTGGAGGAAAATTCCTGCAAATACGTCGTAGCTGGGAATCGAACCGCAGGTGTGACAACCTGGATGTCCTACCGCAGCTCCATACCCCGAGGACAAGTTAAATTTGTATAATGATATTATAGATAGAAGTTTTAATTAGTGATATTCGAAGAATTATTTCATATAAAAAAATAATTATTCCAATAAGAGTTTATTTCCCAAAAAAGTCAAGTTAAATCGTAGTTATAGTAATTTATACAAAATCTAAAAATTAGAAAGTAATAAACCTCTATAAGATCAAGTAAGTTGAAGGAAAGTTCTCTTAGGTCTTTGACTTCGCTTTGATACCCTATACTTTATTTTAGTCTCGCGTGGAGAATCATAAGATAATTTATAGACTAAATGAGTGAAATAACTTAAGTATTTTTTACTAGTGATTGGGGTATAACAATTGTCGTCTTGGGATCATTACAACACAAACAAACAAAACGAAATAATGAAGGAATTAATTGGTATTCCTATCTATATATGTACAACGAAGAAACTTACTAGATCACAAATCTACCATTATTGAATGTCGTTGACAAATAATGAATGTAGTAAACTTATAACGATACAAAGATACACAAGGATCACCTAAGAAACCAATTGACACAATGAGCTAGTAGATAAGTTAAATTATCCCACTATTGCATTTGAGAGCGACGGAAGTTTTCTAAATATGAATTCCAATCCTCATGAATTCAACATAGAAGAAAATATACACAACATTTAGTATCATCAAAATTACAGTGGAAATTAAATATATAAGACAAAGACGCTGAACTCAAATACAGAAGAATTGTTATCATCTTTGTGTCTTCTTCAAAATCCGATGATCCTACGAGAAAACAGTAGCATGGTCTTTGTTCCTGTCGAGATCGCTTCCGGACGCGTCACCGGACTCGTCAGCATGCAGGGGAAGAGAGGAGGGTGCGTCCACCAAAAAGGGCCTCCACGCCGATCAGCCACCGGAGAGAGTCCTGAACCATCATCGGAAAACAGAGGTCATCCTGGCGCCGGAGAGCCCCCGGACGGCCACTCCAACGCTCAAGTCAGCCCACGGATGGAGGTAGAAGAAGTACAGTAAAATCAAAATACTGTAATGAAATGCTCAGCCCAAAAAAGAGAATGAGAGAGAGAGAGAAAGAGACCTCCCTGAATACCTTCTGTGGCCTCTTTTATAACCTTGAGAAGATCTTGATGAGATCTATGCTGACAAGACATGGTCTTCGGGAAGATCTTGATATGACAAGATATGATCTTGAGAAGATCTTGATAAGACCAAGACACAGTCCTCCAAAAGATCTTGATATTGACAAATCATGTCCTGATTTAATGTTTGACAAAGTCATTTAATAGAGAGAGAAGGTCGCTTCTAACAAGTCACATCCAAGTTAAGACTTGTCAAATCTGATTATTCTCCTTTGACAGTCGGAGGTATGAGTGCAGAGGGATGTAGCGAGACTGACTTGTGACTGAGGAGCAGAGCAGAGCTGCCGAGTGGGCTGTGGCAGGGCTGAGCTGCTGAGTGGGCTGAGTAGGGCTGCCGAACCGAATGGGCAGGCTGTGCTGCCGAGTCGAATGGGCAGCCGAATGGGCAGGCTGTGCTGCCGAGCCGAATGGGCCGAGTCCCAGATGAGGGGGCTATAACACCCGTAACATAAGCCTCCCAACTAGTCTAGTCGAAGGAGCGGACCAGTCGACTGACTAGATCAAATGTGACAGTAGGCCGTACCTTATTCGCCGTGTTCGAGAAGTAAAGGCAGAGAAGACGACTCTGGGCAAATGCGGTCGACCTAGCCTGGGTCAAGTCCTGTGGATTTCGAGCAAAGCCAAAGAGGTTGGCTAAGCGTTTTGCGGGGCCACAAGGGAGCCGATCCGGGAGACCAGTGACGTGCCGAGTGGGAGAGCGGCGTACTGCTGCATGTAGCAGCTGAAGATAAAAAGATCGAGAGCTTGGTCGTGGGATGTGCGGAGGTAGTCGAGTCCGGAGAGCTCGGCTGCGTGCGGGGCGCGGTGGAAGAGGTCTTGGTCGGGCAAGGTCCGTGAGCAAGATCTTGGGTGTGGGTGACGTGCGGGGTTTTGCCGCAAGCGCGAGGATTCAGGAAGGTTAGTCGGAGCGCCTTTTGCTGCAGGCTGGCCAATCGGGGGTTGGATGATCTCGGGCGAAGCGTGGGTGCGGGCGAAGGCAGAGAGAAGCCGCGGGAGCCGGGCTTTCACGTGTGAGGAATCGGGCGCGGAAGAAGAGGGTTCCGCAGGAGGTTTCGGGTGAGGACGGCGCAGCGAGCCAGGTTTTGCAGGCGAAGGCCTTGCGGGCGAGAAATTGGCGCGGTCTTGGGCTGTCGCGACTTGCTGGCGAGGAACCCGTATTCGAGGCTTCCGGACGAGGAAGCGACGCGCAAGGCTTGGTGGGCGAGGGTCGCTGCAAGCGAAGGACTCGAGACGAAGACTCGGGCGCGAGTGGATGAACCGAGGTCGCAATCGAATGATCTCGGGTTGTGGCGACGCGCGGGAGACGACTCGGAGATGGGGGCTTCGGCGGCGGCGCGTCCGGGATCGTGGGTGTTTTGGGAGCCGGCAGGTGGGGACCGCTTCGAGGTTGGGTACCGCGTGTGGCAGCAAAAGAGCATACCCGAGAGCTCGGCGCGCCGCGTGGTGGATCGGCGGCTTAAGATCAGTTTGATGTGAGAGATGAGCTGGGGGACGGACTCCATTTCCGAAGGCGGTGGAGCAGAAACCGCGATGCCACCGTCGCCGCCGAAGCTGTTGTCCAACAAGCAGACGAGCTTGCGGTGGAAGGCGGCCGAAGCGAGGTAGCGGCCACTTTGGAGGAGAACCATAGCGTCCTCCACCATCCCAAGGTGGAGACAAGCCTGCCCGAGCATCTGTGCGGCGGAAGCCACTGAGGAGTGGGCGGGCTCTGCCGACATGCCCCAGGCGCGAGCGAAGCGACTGCCGATTACAGCTGAGTCAACGGCAGTTGGAGTTTGAGCAGAAGCACAACAGACTCGGTCTCGACAGGGAGCACTTGGCAAGGTTTTTGGCTGAGTCGCCGTCGGGGCGAGCTTCCGTGCGGCGCGACCAAAGTGATTCAGCAAATGGCAGATTCAGCAGTGCCGAGTCGGGCCGGTGTCTCCCGAGGCGAATGCAGACCCGGCAGCTGCTTGGCCGCAAGGTGCAACGGGCGAGCCGGGTCGGGAGTGGAGCATGATGGTGGGCTTCGCGGCGTGGAGTAGCGCACCAGACCCTAGGTGGATGTCATGTAAGCCCCCCATAAAACTTGGAGTGATGTGGGAGGACAGGACTCGTGGAGACTTGATTGAACTGCAGCATAGACCCCACAAGGCATGCATGAGATGCTTCCAAGTGGCACCCATCCTTCTAATCGATTTTAGCAAGAGTTTTGACATCCATCTCTCTAATCGAGGAAGAGTTTGAGCTTTTGCATCACTAAGGAGTGGGCGGGCTCTCTAATCGAGGAAGGCTGTGAGCTTTCGCATCACTCTTTAATTGAGGAAGGTTTTGAGGTCTTGTGTGAGCTGATCCCCTTCATCATTACTGATTCGGTTACTCAAGATCATAGAGGAGATCGAAAGGGAAATGGAGACGATGAATAAATAAAAGATCGGGAAACGGCGGAGCAGCGTCGCCCTCAAGGGTGAGGCTGGGACATCATTGATGGACATGTGTCTGGAAAGATATGAGCAAGCCGTATGAAAAAATTTCCAGCGAAGGATTCAGACACGAATGCCGCGAGCAGTTGCAGAGGTCTTGGGAGAGCAATTAGTGGCCGAGCCTGGCGGTAGGTAGCAATAAGAGTAGTGCACGCACATCGCGTGGCGGACTCGAGAAACCAGCGTGTCGCACTCAAAGGAGCCGGCAGTAGCTCGAGAATTCGGCAGTATTACGGGGAGTCGGCCCTTACGACTTGGCGTTAACAGTGGAGCACTCAAGTGAGTCAGTGAGTGTTACTGGTTGAGCTGACTGAAAAATTGAGAGGCTGCTGAATGCTTAGATATCGAGGGAGCTGTGAAATAGGTGAAGCCGAGAGGCCCGCAGAATGCTCTGAAAGAGTGAGCTGCGTGAGTCAGAGAGAGTACCGACTGAACAGAATGAGTCAGAGAGAGCCAATGAGAGTTCTGACTGAGCTGTCTGATCTGAGGGAGTCAGTGAGGGTTCTGATTGAGCAGAGTGAGCTAGGGAGAGTGCTGACTGCGCTGACTGAGCAGGGGGAGTCAGTGAGAGTTCTTCTGGCTTGTCATAAGGAGAAATCGCGAGCTCAGGGCTCGGAGCTCCTGGCCTGTCGTAAGGCGAAGTCGCGAGCTCAGGTCTCGGTGCTCCTGGCCTGTCGTAAGGCAAAATCGTGAGCTCAGGGCTTGGTGCTCCTGGCCTGTCGTAAGGCGAAGTCGTTGAAGGGAGCTCAACCCCGACTATAGGAGTACGGGGGAGGTTGAACCCTGAACAGGGCAATAGCTGGAGATGGGAGTTGACTCCATGCTTGTAGTAAGGCTCGGTTGCCGAAGGGAGCTCGACCCCGGCTGCCGGAGCACGGGGGAGGTTGAACCCTGAACAGGGCAATAGCTGGAGATGGGAGTTGACTCCATGCCTGTAGTAAGGCTCGGTTGCCGAAGGGAGCTCGACCCCGGCTGCCGGAGCACGGGGAGGTTGAACCCTGAACAGGGCAATAGCTGGAGATAGGAGCGGTTGAGCCGCCTGGCCGCGCCCGACCCTAGATGGTAAAGCGCGCAGGAGGTAGAAATAAGGTAGAAAAATGACCTGTAAAAGGAGCAGAGTATGACACAACAAGTGTGGGGCTAGAGCGTGGGCTGCTTTTGTGAGGCAACGACAGCGGTAGCCACTAGACGGTGATATTCCTCTTGAATTAAAGTGATATGTGAGCAGGTCCGGCGAGGTTGTCTACCAGCACGTCTCAAAGCAGGTTTTTTGTGTTCCCACAGACGGCGCTAAATTATGTTCCGGTTAAGAACTGCTGCAGGACGTGTCACCGGACCTCCTCGTAGATGGTTCTAAATAGTGGCCGATGGTGGAGACGATGAGAGCTTCACGATCGCCGGAGACTTCGCCAGAGTAGATGATGAGCAGCAACAGCCTCAGGGATGGCCTGAGAACACAGGAATCGTCAGTAGGAAGGCCAGGGGTGCCCTGGCGCGACCACTCAGACGATCAAGTCAGGGACAACGGAGGAGGAGGAAGATGAACAATAGGAAAAAGAGAGAAAACAGTTGAGAGAATCAGAGTTCGAGAGATATACCTGCGGAGCGGAGTGGTCTTTTTAAAGGGAGATGAGCGTGCATACCTGTCACGTCATCATTTAAGAAACGTCTCATCATGATTAATGAGGTGGCAGGAACAATCGAGTTTGTTGTCCCATCGCCGGTAAAGCATTATGTTGTCACTATCCTTGCAGACAACAGAGAGATAACATTAATGGTTGGGGGCGTGGGTTTGTCAGAAATCATGATGAGGTGGGCCAGGGCACTGTAGGTGGTCTGACAGATCCCGCGTGCTAGTGTCTAAGTGTCTCTCCTGTCCGATTCGGCCAAGCTGGCTGCCGAATGGAAGGATTCGGCAAGGCTTATACTGAACAGAAGGATTCGACGAGGCTCCGTCCGAATGTAAGGATTCGGCGTATAGTTAGTCGAATGGATTGATTCGGCATGTGATTAGCCGAAGGGGAGGATTCGGCTATTGCGTAGCCGAATGAAGGGCTTCGGCTAGTGCGTAGCCGAATGGAAGGATTCGGCGAGACCCCTGCCGAATGGAGGGATTCGGCGAGGCACCTACCGAATGGGAGAATTTGGTGAGGCACCCGCCGAATGGGGAGATTCAGCGAGGCACCTGCCGAATGGAGGGGTTTGATATGCAGTTAGCTGAACGGAGAGCTTCGGCATGTAGTTAGTCGAATGGACGTGCTTCGCCGGTGTAGGCTTGTACTACCCGAGGGAATTGACTTAGCGAGTGGGGATTCCTGCAATGGGACCCACTTCAGACTCGAGTCTGATCATGGCTAACCCCATGATTTATCTTCGGAACAGTCTTCTATAAGGATATCGACAATTAACCCAATGGGTTTGTTTCATAATGACATAAATCCTTGTGTTATAAAATAACATGTTAGTCCATCAAATAGTGAGATAAAATCCAACAAGCTATATAAAATAGATATATTATGTATAGAGCCAATCTGAGTAAGATTAACTTGTTACAAAAATCAACATGTCAAATATAAATAGTCCAAACATACATCTTGAACTACAACCCTACTTCTTTTGATATAGTTCATTGCTCCTCCAGGGCTTGGTGCGATGGTAAGTGGAAGGACAAGTTTTGCAAGCAACGAGGATTTAATTCTCACACAGTGCAAATAAATGCTTGTGACACTTGAACCACTCATGGTGTGGATCCTCCCTTGTGGCCCATCTATACTTTTCAGATTTTACCCGGTGATTAGTGGAAAACTATCGTGGGATTGGACCAACCATTTCTAGGTGAATGAAGTGATAGAAATACCTAGACACCTTTCTTTTACAACCCCACTTTCATTATATACCTTTTCTTTTTTACATCTTTTATCTTGTAATGATTTTATATAATATCCTAACCTCTATCAAAATAATATATTTAAAAAAAATTAACTTATAAAATTTAACTTTACATAATAACTTATAAATCTTAAATTTTTAGAAATTAGATTTTATATATTAAGTTTGGATATATATTTTTTAAATAAATTTTATAAAATTAAATTTCTCATTTTATAAAAAAACCACTATAGAAAAATTGAATTGGTAAAATATCACCAAACTTCCATATAAAAATTATGTTAGGACCTTACAAGTTAGAGGGGGCGAATAGCTTCAATCGCGTCATTGTTGAGAATGCAACAAAAACTTGAAAACACAACATAATATACAATCGATTTTACTTGATTCACTGCCTCCAAAGGCGACTATGTCCAAGGCCTAGTCCTAATAATTATTCCACTATCCTTCTCCTTCTCAGATATCTTCCGGAGGCGGAGAAGCCTCTTACAATTTTTCTTTACAACAACTCAACAAGATACAAATACAAAAATAAATAAAAGTAAAATAAACTTTACATATGAAATCTTTGCTTTGGAAGCTTGCTTGTTGTTTTGAATAACTTCTTGATGGTGGGAAATGAAGTAGCACTTCGTCTCTAATTTCTCAAGAACTGGCCCCTTCTCTTTCAAATGAAACCTTACTTATGTGATTGTTGTTGAGGTTGATTTTCACCTAGCAATCAATTGCTTGCTATCATCCATCAATTGTCATATCGGATTCGACCGTTTAAACCTACAAAATAACTCTTTTTTACTTGATCAATCGATTGGTAAGTCATACCAACCGATTGCTTGTTTCTAGTCGAACTAGCCAGCCATTTTGAGAAGTTTCTATTTGTTGTTGCAGTTCGAGTAATCAATTGTTGTGCTTATCAATCGATTGCTATGCTTACCAATTGATTGATGAACCTCATCAATCGATTGATTACGCAGTAAACCCCCTGTTCAGAGTTTAGGATTTGCCAAACGATTACTATCACATAGCAATCGATTGCTCAAATAGCAAACCCCCTTTCAGAGGTTTAAGGTTTGTCAATCGATTGCTACTCCCTAGCAATTAATTACTACTTCTTAGCAATCGATTGTTAATCCTAATTTCAAGAATGAAATCGCGTCTTGCTTGGTATCCAGTCGACCTCACTCTATCAAGATTTCCTTTGCTCAATATCTACTCACTCTTGACCTATCGATACTTTAAGTTGCCCAATATCTGATCACCCTTGACCTATTGAGACTTTATTATTGTGAAACATCCAATTTTCCTTGACATGTTTGGACTTCTTGTATCACGCCTAATATCCGGTCAATTATAACCTATTAAGACTTTTTTTGTCGCTAAGTATCTCATCAGCCATGATCCACTTAGATTTTCCATCTCATACCAAGTATCCGGTCCTCTATGATCTACTTGGAGCTTTTCGTCTATGCTAAGTGTCTGATCAACTGTGACCCATTTGGACTTCTTATCTCGTGTCTAGTTCTCCATAGCCCACTTGAACTTTTCATCTCATGTCATGTGTCTAGTTAACCGTGATTGACTTGGACTTCTTCATCGTTAAGTATCCCGTCAACCCTTCATAATCAAGTATCCAATCAACTTTAATCTATTTGACATCTAACTAATATATTAATCAAATATCGAAATCCAATTCTAGTCAAATCGAGTTTGATCAACTTGGTCAACTTTGACTGATTGTAGCAACAAATTAAACTTCAATGAATTTAAACTTCGAATTCTTAAAAAGAAATATGAGTTGTTTTATTTACTATAATTTTTTTCTAAAATTTCAATTTGGATTTGTTAAATTTGGATATATTATAGTTTGGTAAAATTCAAATTCTATAAGGAATAAATATCATATTTTCATTAGTTGAATTCAAATCCTCATTTTATAAAACTATTATACATTATTAAATGAATAGGAGTAAACGATATATTTCTTTTATTTATAACAACTAATATTTCTTTAAATTTTTTTTTAATAAAGGCACTTTTATTTATAAAAACTCTCGATTCATTCACATTGTCGGTGATATAATGAGAAAGATATGCTAGCCATGAAATATTACTAGAAGATTGCTTGCTAGTGGAAGAAGATGAGGAGGAAGAGAGAGATTTTGCAATGTAATTTTATTTTGAATGAACTATATATTTTCTTAATCATAATTGGGTTAATTAGTACTTTAGATTAGATATAGATATACGAGTTAAGAACCATTAATTTTTGATCCATAAATTGATTAATCAATTACATTAGGCTTTTTTGAACACTCCTATTATGTGAAGTTGATCTAGACACCATTTTTTATGAATGATTTTTATATTAAAAAATAGAGATGAACTAATCTTATAGTGAAAGTGAAAATTTTACAGGCAACAATGTAGTTTGGATTATTATATAAATGTATGTCTAACATAAACATGTAAATTTACATATATGTAGTGTTGCTATATATAACCCTTAAAAGTTAAGGTTAGATATTAAAAAATAATTACATTTGAGATTTATTATGGAGTAGTGAATTTATTTGGGAATGATTTAATTCAGTTATGTTTAGAGGTTGATATATGATATAATTTTTTTAAAAAAATTAGCCTCATTAATTTTTGAGATTGTGGCCATGTGATTTTTGAAGTTACACGTTAATGTAAACAGGTACTATATTGGTGAAAAATATTATAAAAATAAACTAATAATTACCGGATTAGACTAAAATATACAATTTGACTTCACAATTATCTCATCTTTCCATTTGAAAAAAATACATCGACGTCGAAAAGATAATATTCAAAGAAATAAATCAATAATTATATGATTTGATTAAAAAGGTTCTACCTTGAGGTCATTTGACAAAAAAAATACGTAAAAAAATAATATTAAAAAAATAAATTAATAGTCATTTGATTTGGCTTTATAATTAGTTGGATTTTTAAAAAATATTTATTTAAAAAAATCGGTTAGATTTTTATTAGAAAAATTAATATTTTTTAAAAAATTATTCTTTTATAAAAAAAAATCAATCCATATATTAATCATATTTTAAATTAATATAATTTATAATTTTTTTCTCTATAAAATTTCCTCAGAATTATATCTCTATAATAGTTATCTTTTAAGTAAATTATTAGATTTATTAATAATTTTTATATTGATTTGATATTAATGTATAGTTATATATAAAATTATTATATAATCTTTTAGGGGCAAGTAATGAAGTAAATTTTTTAGTTAATTAATTACACTTGATTATTAGAGGTCGATCCTTTCAAAGTGATCTCCTCATCCCTGATTGTCATTTTTTTCTATTCAATGAGATGTTTACCTTTGTTTCATGTATTGTGTGACTTGAATGTGTTCGATGAAATGTTTGTATGAGCGCATATAAATTCTTCAACACCTCAAGTCCACATTCAATGAGGGAACTACTTCAACATAATAATAGGAGGATCTCAACTTGATATCAAATGGGTTAATAGAATTTTAAGCTAAGTATGAGACAAGATTTGAGAATTTAGAAAAAAAAAATTGAAGCAACATTGGTCATAAACTCATAATAGTAAAAGAACTGAGGAGGATGATGACTTTAACTTAAACATGCCAATTAAAGAAGAAACAAATTCTCAACAACAACATCAACAACAAGATAGTCATAAAGATAATTTGCACAAAGAGTTAAACTTTAATAATGATAAACCATCACAATCATTGTGACATTCATAATTGAAATCATTGCATCTACAACAATTTCTATTTCTTTCATACAAGGTAAAAAAATGGTAGCCTACAACAATATCTGATCGATCATAGGTCCTTAACAGAAAAGAAAGTACTCACATGCTCATAAATTTTCGATGAAGACCCAAAGGAAATTTTCCAAATTAAGTGACAATTGATGTACAATAGCAAATTATTTTATACAAATCATAGGGTATGACGTTTAGATATACTATTAGATTTAGATAATATTTATCATTTCTATTCAAAATTATTAAACTTATTAATAATTTTTATATTAATTTTATATTATTACATGATTATATATAAAATTATTATGTAATAATTTTTTTATTAATCAATTCTATTTGATTATTAAAAATTAATCCTTCGAACTGATCATCCTATCCCCATTCTCATTTTTTTCCTTCAATTTTCCATGAAATAGAATACCTCATTCTCATGGGACACAAATTCCTATCAAATTAGGTCTGGATTAGTATCGAAGTTGAAACAAATCAAGCTCAATTTAGATTCCAAATGATTTATACACTAAAAGGACGTCAACATTCATCAGGTTGTACAGGTCTGAGATAGCAAGGGAAAGAACTTTTTTTCACAAAAAGTAAACTTATTGAAGGGCTGGTTTACATATTTGCTTTTGGATTATTACACTAGAGGTCTGAGGCAGCCGGGAAAGATTTTTTTTTCACGAAAGATTTAAAAAAATTGAAAAATATGCCATTCTTGGCTTATTCAAGGGTCTGCTTTACAAATTTGCTTTTGGATTATTACACAGTGATTTACTAAAAGGCATGGAAAGACCAGTTGATCCAAATATGTGATGATGGAACAACTTGCCTAATGATGGATGCCATATTACATGCTTTTATGGCCTTTATCACGAACGGGAGGAAAGACGATAAAACTAAGATGCTGGATCCAGATTCATCATCTCACCCTCACGCTAACACTTCCTTCGAGAGGAAAAGAGTGATGAAAAGCTGGAAACAGCCACACTGCCAAATCAAAGAGTTATGATGAAGAAACTCAGTATTCAAATTACAGCACGTCTCTAACAAATAACAATAAGAAGAAGCACAATATTAGTGATCACTCAGGTCCTCATACCTGTAGTGCACAGGCTGTGACTTCGGACAAAGATTTTGACACATTTAAAGCCAGCCTTTCACTGTCAAGGCAAACCAGAGAGTTATGTAATAGCTAAAGGTTATCTATTTCCAGTGCAAAACTGCAAGTTATCAAGTTAGATAAAAGAATGTTATTCCTTCAGTGCTATCCTTCTCGCCTTGGATTACTAAAATTATGTGCCAACCTGAAAACAGATTTGTGCTTGTAGAGTAAGGGAAAATTTTGAATCAGTTATGAGGAGGCCCAGCATGAAGGATCTGGAACAGCTCGACTAATGCTTGCTTAGACAGGAACACCAGCTCCTTTCAGTGAAAGGACAGGACCACGATGGAAGTTTTGGCTTATCAGATTAGGATCGAGGAATAAAACTATAACAGTGATATCATCATGAAAATGTCTCCTGACTCCACGATCAATCTTTGTCAGGTCAGAGTAGCTCATCTCTCGTTTCTTTGCTGCCACTTGCAGTGCAGCTTTGACAAGTTTTCTTGCAATACCCTGAAACATTATTGAATGACAAATGCTATGAGAAATGGTATCAGATGGTGGAACATCAAAAACAAATCTAGAGAACACAAGTTGCACAGGTCTTGATTTTGCTAACATGAAGTAGCAATCTAATATATTGGATAATGAATGCCCGAAGTATGCTACAACTGGAAAATATGCATGCACAGACAGTACGAAACAAGCAAGAATGCCAGTGCAACTCATATTTGTGAAATATCTTAGGGAGACGAGATTTTTTTCTAGAGACATGCATGTTTTGTTTAAAGGGTGAAATAAAGTAAAATCTGTAAAATGCAAGATAGTTACAAATGAAGGTTTCAAAAATATTTATCCAATGGCAATTAGACATAGTAAAATCTGTAAAATGCAAGATAGTTACAAATGAAGGTTTCATCAAAGTATTTATCCTATGGCAATTAGACAACTTCAGTTCTGTTTGTTTATTTGCAGGACATAATCCAACATGCAGTCAGTCAGTCATATGTAAAGCACAGGGTGCTCCAAATGCACAGAGCAAATTTCACAGTTCCAACAAGAAAATGTGGAAAAAAGTAAGACAGCTTACATTCCGTGGCGAGTTGTGAATCATATTCGCAACCTCTTGATTGCTCAAATGCTCCCATAGACCATCTGATGCGAAAATCAAAAATTGATCTTGAGGAGAGAGTTTATGCGTTACTATTGATGGTTCAGGACTAAGGATCGGTTTGTGGAAGGGCTCAGGAAGGCGGAATCTGGATATTAAAGGCTCACAGTTAAACTCTGCATCTTTTAGATATGCATCTCCGATGGATCTTGAAACCTGCAGAAATGTACGAAGCAAATGAAGGATAATCACAAATAGTTCAAGCCAATGTTTATAAACTCGGGGTATTCTTGTAACAAAATACCCATAACATGAAATTAAAATGAATGCAGTGCTAAAGGACATCTTTATAATCCAGTAAAAAAGGACAGTCTGGTGCACAAAACTCCTGCCATCTATATAATCCAGTACAAAGGCCAATTTCATTGTAAAAATGAGGATTCCTCAACAAACTATTAATCATTGCAAACTTAAGAAGTACAGAATATTAAATCCAAAAAGATAAGATATCGGTTAATTCAGAGGTTGAGAGCAAAATTGTAAATTCACAAGATATCAGGTTGCTTCAATGTGCACACATACACAGAATAGATGGAAATAGGAAAAAGTATCAAATGCTCACACAAAATAGCAATTGATTACACGAAATATCAAATTTCAACCTAGTGCCAAAACAATGATTGCTTTATAAAGTTGTGCACATATCCCTACAATAAGAACTAGGACAAAGTATCAAAGTGGTGTTACATTCCACAAGATATCTAGGTTGTCTCATTGTGTGTGCATGCACACGCACAAATTAGATGGAACTAGGACAAAGTATCAAATAATTACACAAAACATCAAATTTCAATCTGGTTATTCTGTACATGTCCCAGCACTAAAAGCTAGGACAGAATACCAAATGCTTACACCTATACTCATTCTTGAAAAAAAAAGATAAACTTTCAATATGGTGAGAGAAAAATGCCAGCTTTATACTATTACGCATGTCCCTGCATTAAGAACATGGACAAAGTATCAAATGCTTCCACCTCTACTCATTCTTGAATCAAAAATAAAATTTCAATCTGGTGCAGAAAGAATGATATGATTCTTGAAAGAAACGTAAGAATTTACAAAAATTAATGCTCTCATAGCAAAAGCAAATCAATTAAGCTAATAAAGTGTGTTGATCATGTGACTAAAAGCTAGCATGTGATATTGAGTCCATTATCAGATGTTTTTTCCCTAGGTGATTAGACATGAAAACTCTCGTGGAACTAAACTTCATCTTTTGAGTTATACGCAACATGACAATAACGAACTTGCCACCTACAAATTTTTGTTAGGTTGTAAAATATAATAAACAAAAGGTATATTCTAAAAATATAAATTATATTAGATTTCTTAATCAAAATTCTATCTAAGATAGCAGTTCATGAGACCACTAATTGCACCGGACTATTCAACTATTTATGCTAATCATAACATATTGGTTTAAAGAGAAGTCTTATGTTCATTATCTGGCAGCAAGTCATCTAATATATTCAACCATAAAACTCCCTATTGCAATTTTGTCTTCAAAAGGGAGTCTCTGCAGTAATAAATTATCACAAGGAAAAGAAAATATTGTATAAAGTCTCAAGAATAGCAAGTGGAGCAATCAGAAAAAAGAATTTTCAAATATATAAAAGTATTACATAAAGTTTCATTTTTATCCACATTGAAGAAGGCAACTACATAATGGTTCATGCTAATGCATGGTAATTTCCTTGGAGGATTAGAAGAAAGTACAAAGATCATAAGTTAAGCATATAAAAAGAATAAACAAACAAACAAAACGTTGATATTAGGATAGGCTGTTTTATTTAAAAGGATACAATATTCGATCTCCTATTTCCTCTATGAAGATTTTTTTCTGATCATAAATGAATTAGCATCTAATGCCCCCCTTTTGTAAAATCTCCAAGAGGACATTTTGCATTCATTGCATAGGCCCATTTAACACATTATCTGTTGTTACCTTCGCATGCCATCTATTATCATAATTCGCAAAATCAGATGATACTAATATGGATTGCTCGAGTTGAATCACTATCAACAAAGACTAATCTAATTTTTCCAAGAACTTGACATCTCATAATGATTGAGACCTTGAAAAAAACTAGGCATTCAAAGATACTAGCTAGCAATTAGTTTGTTTCACTACAGAGACACAATAATCTCTCTTGACTTATAATTTCCTTTCCTTCAACTAAAATCCAATCCATATGTATCAACAACCCAATTAACCCCTATAACATGGGCTATTGAATACTAACACTTTTACTGAAAATATATCAATAATCTAGTATTACTAAGAAATCTATACTAAGAATCAGATTTTGTTAATATTTATAATCTATTTTTATATTCATTAAATGTTTTTGTGGATAAATATGACTTATTATTTGTCAATTTATCATTAATAACTTGATGCGTTATAACCCATAATAAACACTCTTCATAAGATTCTAGAACATTTTCAATATATAATTTTATTACATCTTTCTTTATTTTTATTTTTTTAAGAAAAACATTCCTACTCATTTCAATTTCATCAATCCTACAGATATTATGCTACTAATACTTAGATCCTTGACCTTCAATCCCAAAAAGATATGAACTTTGACAACCATGCTTATTATTATGCATAGAAGGAATGTAAAGCAAGTTTTAAAATATCGAGCCGTGCCGGAGTTTTGATCCCGAACCGGAACGATACAGTTTCAGTACCGTATCGTACCGTGCCGGTATAATTTCGATATTTTTAAAATATAAAATATATTAATTAAAATAAAAAATTTAATCTAAATATTTAAAAATAAAAAATAAAATTTTTTGATAATTTTATAGGTTTTAATAAAACCTATTTAAATTATTCTGAATTATAATTTTGAACTATAGTTAGGAATTGATTATTAAAACTTAATTAAATCTTAAATTTTAAAAAAACGAAAAAAAAGAAAAATCGCGTTCGGTACGCGCGGCCCGCACGCGGAGCGTCACCGGCCCCGGGTGGAACCTCCAGTGGCGTCGCCGGCCCCAGGCGGGACCTCCGGCGACATCGCCGGGCTAAGGCGGTGCCTCCGGAGGCGTCGCCGAGGCCGCACGACGCCTCCGGAGGCATCGCCGAGGCCGCACGACGCCTCTGGAGGTGTCGCTGAGCCCGGGCGATGCCTCCGGAGGCGTTCCCCGGCCAGAATTGTTATGTCGTGTGCCGGTGCAAGTGCCTCGGCGGAACGAAAATTTTCGCCCGTATCGTCTAATACGGCACAAAATTTCAATCCTTGATGTGAAGTATACTTACCCCATTGTGCAATATATGAAGTATAACAAGCATGAAAAACATTCTCTTATTAAACAAAAATGCATATGGATAATGATAATGTTATGTGAAGGTTTTTGAGGTATGGTCATAAATGAAGTTACCTGTATAAGGCCTTTCACACGCCAAACTTTGTGCTTCAAAACAACTATCTGGGGATCATTGGGATGCAATGAATGCAATTCCTCCCTCACAGATTCAAAACTCGCATTGTGCTCTGCAGACATTTGTACTGCTGTAACCTCTCTAATACCTCGCTCAATTCTTCCTAGCACCACACGTGAATCTCCAACATTTGCCACATAAAGCATACCACCAGATATGATACCGACCAAACAACATGAACCAACAGAGGCAATCTGGGGCTTATTGAGCCACTGCTTTCTGACAATAGAGATGAAACCCTCTTCTGTGGCTGAAAATGCCTTCCTTATGACATCTACTGAAATACCTTCTTGTTCTGATGCAAATCCTGGACAAAATAGAGCGTCACAAATTAGAACAATGAAAAAAAAAAGAGACAAATGTATCTTCAGACAAACAGATTGAATAGCAAGGATTTTCAATTTTGAGCATAAGACCTGAAATTTTCATAAGAAGATAAGCCTGAAATAAACTCATAAAAGACCGCTGAATAAATGAAATGTGGTTGTTGACATATAAGTGAAATTATTCATCTTTGATAAATTTTCAGGCAATATTCACAATATAGAAGATGAAATAACCAGGAAACCATCAGTTGCCATCCCTGTTAGTATCTAATTTGAATCTAACCTAAAGAAGGTAAAAGAATCCGTGACACAACATCATATATGCAAAATAATTGAATAAGCTGTCACAAATTTAGCATAGAAACAGAACAACTCATTAGGGTGCCCAAAATTCTGGCGCAATATAAACCCGAATTCCAACAAAGAAAGTACCAACTAATTCAAACCAGAGGATGGCTAGCGTATGACAAATGAGACTCTACGTGGTTACATATAAAGAAAACAAAAGAAAAAGGCTTACTTTTGAGGTTAGCAAATAAATGCTCCGTGATGTACCGCGACGTCTCCGGCCCGCCGTGCCCATCGTAGACCCCGACGAACGTGCCGCGCGTGCCCTCCCTCCAGCTCAGCGGGCCCGACTCGATCTGGCTTCCGTCTTCTAGAAGATTATTCGCCTGCGACACCGCCATGGAAAACTCCCCGACGGCGTGGCGGCCGAGATCCTTGTACCAGAGGAGGCGGTCGGCGCGGCTGACTGTTCCACCATCCCGGACCTCCGGCTTCCAGCAAGGGATCATGATCCTCATCAGCGCGATCATGCAGCACCACTCCGTCACGTCCAGCACCACCACCAGGGTCACGATGACCGGAAGGCAAACGTCCAGATAGGGATCGACCTCGAACGATTGGCGCGCCTCCGACCGCGACGGGGAGACCGACGCCGAGATAGCTCCGTCGAATGTGGCCGGATACGGGGAAAACGGAAGAAGTGGAGGCTTCCGCGAGCGCAGGGTTGGGGTCGGCCGTCAGCGGTGGGGGTTTTCTTTCTGTCTCCGCACTCGCGAGGGCCGATGTGCGGGGGCGAGGGCTACGTTTATATACTATTTAATTAACCGTATTTACTTAATTTTTTAAAACTAGCATTTTTGGACACGACGGTAATTAAGGGGAACTTGCTACAAAATGACATTTCTGGACACGCATTTAGTTCTCTTGTATTTACTAAAACACCCCGCATGGTTGCTTATTCAATCGAGGGTATTTTCCGGAGTTTGGTTTGCGAAATTCCGGCTCATTTTTAACGATTAATGATTGGAAATACGGACGGTGGAGGTGCGAGCGAAGACCATAAGTTTGACCAAGAAGAACCGCCTGTTTTGTAGTCGCGCCATTTCCTTGTTTAGTTTCACATTTTGTGGAGTTCCGGTGGATTAGGAACAGATGATAAGTTGACTGTGTTATATAATAACACCAAATACAAGGCAAATTTATTGCCATAGTAATTAAAATAAATCTAAAACTATAATTAGCGGTTATTTAGTAGTTGACATTATTAAATCCTTATTTAGTTTTTGTATATAACTCACTTATGAAATAATTAGATAAAGGGATATATATATCGACTATATCTTCTAGATCCATTGCTCAAGGATGAGTTTGCTATTGGCCAAAGACCACTTACGAATTACGATGAAAGATTAAAAGGTTAACTCACTATGTTCGAAGACCACATTGAACCTTTATTAAAATCTCGCTTACAATTAACAAATTTTCTAAAGCTCTCTGATACAAGATTAACTTTTACTACCATTGTAGCCTTATCAAGACTTTTAATTGTGCTAGTAATAAATATATTTTTTTATAAATATAATAAAATGAATTTTGTTATATACTATATTAAATATTATAAACAAATTTTTTCTTAAATCCTAAATCTTGAACGATATTGCCTTTGTCTCCGAGCACCATACCTTGTTTCAAAATCTTAAATCATATTTTTTTTCTCTAAACCCTAGATTATGACTCATTGCTTCTGCAAGAATCATATCCAATACACCTCAAAGTCGTTAATCTTCTAATAATAGCAACGATATTTGTCTTCCTTCCTTTATTCTTGTTAAGTATTTCTTCTGTTCTATTCTAACTTCTTTTATGTTGCCAACTATAAAGCTCGTCCTCTTTTTTCTTTTTTTTTTCTTTTTTTTTTGCTTCATCTTCTATTAAATAGTTATTTTTAGGCGTAATATTAACTTCTTCTCTAAAAAATTGTCTTCACTCTTC
Source organism: Curcuma longa (assembly GCF_044706935.1). Lineage (NCBI taxonomy): Eukaryota > Viridiplantae > Streptophyta > Magnoliopsida > Zingiberales > Zingiberaceae > Curcuma > Curcuma longa. The sequence continues at coordinate 308,418 of NC_133865.1, read as the reverse complement.
CTCTTTTTTATTTCTTCTTATATCTTACCTGTCATGATCATCAAAAATCATGCTATCTTCTTGTTGGGTTTCGGTAAGTGCATTTAAAAATTTTATATTTCTCTAAACATATAACAAAAATATAATAAATAATTTTATTATTAACTACACATAAAAATTCATACGAAGATACATGCACACATATGCAAATATAATCATATAAATAACATGAACAAGTTGCACCTTTTAGATGTGCGAAGTGGAAACGACATCATAGTAGCCTTGAGAATAGTTGCTTCTATTTGTATGCACGTCAAGATTTCCTTGAGATAACTTTTCTAAGTCATGTGTCATGTCTGCATTTCGATACTAGTTGAAAGAGAGACAAATAATCCGAGAGAAGACCTATGGTTCGATTCGGTATCCTACGGCTCAAAATAACCCGACGATATGAATCGAATTGAACGAAGATAATCATATCACCGTTTGAAAGTCGGATGGTTCGCTATCAACAAAGGGCAGCGAATCTAATGGTGTGGTAGTTACAACAACAATAATTGTCTGTCGAAACAACCGTCATTGAGATCGTAGCTTATTATGGTTTGTCTACCCTTGTTTATGCGATCAGTGTTGGATATGATTTTGCAAGGCAAAATTAAAGTGCCATCGATCGTTGGAAGTCTGATATGACTTCAAAATCGAAATCTATGTTTCGCGTAGATAAATCTAGACTATTAATTTGCTCAAAACCGATTACGGGTGAATGAGAAATTAATTGGCTAAAGTTGTGTCCAAAATAACGTTAAGGAAAAGAAGAGGTTTTAGTCCCACATCGCTAACCGGTGCAAGCTAAAGTTTCCTTATATGTGTTGCTGTGTTAATGGAGTTAACACAAAAAGCACAGATGCTCTCTACCCATGGGCGAGCAGGTGCTCGCACCTGTGAGCCCGCCACGCGCGCACGCGGGCAATGGGCGCTTTGTAGGCGCACTTTGCACTTCGCGTCGTCACGAGGAGCTGAGGAGTTTTTATTTATGCTCCAGGTGGCAGTGCCTGCATGGCGCGTGATTGTACAGAGAGCGCTGACTGGGCAGACAGATGGCGACCGTCGGATCGAAGATGGTAATAGATCGCAGTGGATGCGATCTGGAGCATTGATGGCTATGGGTCATAATCTGACCATTGATGAGGGGGTTTAATCTGAAGCGTCGGATTAATAGAGTAAATCTGACGGCTGAGATCAAGTTAGGCTGAAGAGTTAAATCTCTTCAGATCCAACGGACGAGATCATATTATAAATATGAAGAGATAAAACTCTTCAGATCAATGGATCAGATCAAAAGTCATTTGAAGAGTTATAACTCTTCAAATCTGATGGCTGAGATTAAAAGATCTTTAAAGGGTTATACCCTTTCATAATGAACGATCCAGATCAGCCCTCACCAAAGGATACTTACCTCTTCACCAAGTATATATACATCCCCTTTCTATTGAAACTCATCTCATTCAATCTTTGCAATCCATAGCATAGCATTCAAGCATCCTCTGCATAAAGAGTCCGAGAAGCCTACGAGAAGGTTCGCCGATCTCGAAATTTGTAGTGCTGCTATTTCGAGACAACGTCGTTGTATCTTGGGAACGAGTTGCTGCTATCCGTTAGCACTGTAGCGGAGCAATATCGTTTACGGAGATAGTGTCGAACACTAGCCTCGACGATACATATCAGTTTGCGTACTCCAGGAGCTACCGGAGACAACAATCAGGCAGTAAACATTGACCTATGTGCCAAGTTGTATAATAACTTAGTACAAATTGATGACTTTACTTACATATCCAAAGTTGGTGATGTGAATATCATATTCACACCCAACTTGATTAGGAAGAAATTTGAGTTAAGTCTCTTAGACTCTACATTTTATTGCTTTCTCTTTACCATTATCTGACCTCATATTGGACCGCATTTACACTTACTTCTTTGGTGGTGAACGGGGTTCGATCATCACCAATTTTAGTGCAGTCCAACTTAGAGCTGCAGATTATACTTTGCATAAGGTCTTAGTGTCATGTGTCTTACATATTAACACTAGAGACCTAGCTGCTTTGTGTTCATTTCATTCATTTCTTCCATATGCAATTAGACATAGGTTTGATTTAAACCTTAGTCTGCAGATCTTCCATCCCATCATCTATCATTCATCCATAGCCATGAGTCATAGGGTCCATACGTCCTACTATCACATTTTGACTTTCATTTTTGCATCTCTAAGGATTGACATTACCAGAGGTACTATCAAATCCTTATCTAAGTTTAACAAGATAAGAGTTAGGCAATTTAGCGTAGCTAAAATGAAATTTAAGAATAATGCCCTAACTTGGAATTAAGCATTGGGGCTGCCAGAGCCCACACTTCAAACACTGAACATTGAGGAGATATTAGCTGAGTTCAAGTATGACACAACCCAACTACCAACACCTCCAGCAACTCTAGTTCCTTCACCTCCTTTGACTTTAGAGGACTTAGTGATCCGACTTGAGGATACTGCCACTCGGGCAACACGTGGACACCTAGTTACAAAGCATTATAGACATGTTGAGTGCTCAGCAAATGAGCCAACAGCACCCCTACTAAATAGCTAGAATGGTCTGCCTATGTGTCTCTTTTTGTACTTGTAGTTGACTTATTTGAACCTATGTTTGACTTATCTATGTTTATTATTTGATTGCATCTTGTTTGTTTACTTATCAGTCTATACTTTTCATGCTTAGTTTGATATACATGCTAGTTATTACTTGAATTTACTTCATGTCTAAAATTTGAATTTTTTATTTCCTTTTAAAAATATTGATGTATAAAAAGGGGAGGAAAGTTAGAGACTTTGAAAAGTTAGATTAGAAAATTTTGAAATTTATTAGAAATTTTGGAAATTTTAAAAGTTAGAGAATTTTCCCTTAACTTATTTAATCTCCCTCCACATTACTTTTGATTTATCTTTTTAAGTAAATCATGTTTTAAAAAGGAAGTTGTGATTAAGGGAGAGAACATAAATTGAAATTTAATTTAACTGTTAATGTTCATGTATGATTGCATAAATTCTATGTTTTTCTTTATTCTACTTAGAATATCATACATTCTATTAATTTTTCTATTATTTAATTAATTTTAACTTAGTTTTAGCTAGAAGTTGAAGTCTTGACAGGCAAGTTCAAGTGGAGTTAGCTCGAAGTTGAATTTGGCAAATCACACTAAATGGGTCAGTTAAAAGCTGAACATTTAGTGAAGGTTCGTGCGAGTAAAGTTAAACTTCGTTTCATATTGATTACACGTATCAAATGCAAGGAAGCAAGGTCCAACGATTCCAGGCGATCGGAGGGAGTCTGGGCAACTGATTGGAGATAACCTTCGATTAACGGAATCGAGGCTTACCAGGCTACTAAAGGAAGATGTTGGGTTTTCGATATACATATTCTAAAATTTATATTTTTTTAAACATACAACAGAAGCATAATAGATATTTTATTATTATCTATGCATTACAATCATACAAGGATACACAGGCATATAAACTTAATTATAGATAAGACATAAATAAATTTATACCTTTAGATGATGCAAAGTAGAAACGACATCAACTAGCAACCTTGAACAAGGCTGCCTTAACTCGTATCCATGCTAAGATCTCCTCGAGATGACTTCCCTAAGTCGCATGTCGTGTCTTCGTTTCGATACTAGTTAAAGGAGGGCGACAAGCGATCTGAGGGAGGACCTATGGTCCAATTCGATATCTAGCAGCTCGAAACAACCTAACAATACGAATTGGATTGAACGGAGGTGATCACATCACCATTCGAAGGTCAAACGGTTCATTGTCACAAAGAGGCAGCAAACCTAATGGTATGGTAGTTTCAGCAACAATAATTGTCCTGGAATAATAGACAAAATGAAATGAAGAAGCGATCCTCGAGATGGCTTTCCTAAATCATGTGTCATGTCTTTGCTTTTATACTAATCGAAGGAGGAAAACAAGCAATCCAAAAGAGAGAACCTATGGTCTGATTTCGTAACCGGTGGTTCGAAGCAACCCGACGATACGAATCGGATTGAATAGAGATGATCACACTACCGTTCGAAAGTCGAATGGTTTGCTATCAAGAGGGGGCAACAAATCTAAAGGCATGGTTGTTCCAACAACAACAATTGCCATGTAACAATAGCCAAAAATCGAAAGGAAGAGGTGATACCTTTCAGTGGAGAAGCAACTGTTTGTTCTCCTCTTATTCCTTGCTTCCAGTACCGCTGGTTGTAACTTCCTTTGACTCGAACAAAGGCCAACCTTGAGAGGGTACTGATCTTAGGGAAGTTCCTTTGTTGGTGGTGAGCTTGATGTAGGGATCTATATGCGCGAAAAACCGATTAAACTGCATATAACGCAGCGGAAAACAGGATCCCTCCAGAAGATCCATGCGAAAAACATACTCGTTTGACGATTCTACCTACTAGAATCGAGTTTACCTTCGATGCGTGCCCTTCGCAATCCCGACAGCAACTCTTTGCCTTCAAGGTCGTCGGATCTCAGCACGATCAGTGTGTTCGCGCCTCCACGGTATCCACACGAACACTGAAATGGAGAAGAACCGAACTGTGGTGCTAGCCACAAAGTAAGGTTCGGCCAAGGGAAGAAGAAGAGAAGAAGAGGAAGAGCAAGAGCATCCAACAACCCCTTCATCAAGAGCCTCTCACCCCCTTTTATATCCCACCATGAGATATGAAGGATGAAAGGTTTTCTTGTCTTTTAGTGATCCACGAAATTAATACTTTATTAATTCTCATGCATCTCATGCATGAAGATCTTTCTCCTCTTTTAATGAAGATCATGCATCTCATGCATGATAATCTTTCTCTTCTTTTAATGAAGATCATGCAGCTTTTTAATGATCATGCATCTCATGCATGATAACCTTTTAATCAAATTCGAATTTGGCTTGTGTGACTTGAGTCCAACTCGAGTCTCACACAATCTGAGTTGACTTGAGTCCAACTCGAGTCCAACTCAATCCGAATTGACACTAAGGGCTAATTTTAACACTTGAAAGATCTCCTTTGGCCAGCGGCAACAAGCAGACTCCAAGGGTTGGGCGGTGGCAACATAAAAAGAAGAAGTTGTGCTTTTGTGTTGAGCGACAACTCAAGGAAAAGAGGAGGAGAGAGGGCTACGGTTTTTAAATCTAATGATTTGATTTTAATATTCTAAATAACTCTTTATAAGAGTTATATTTATAGATCTCTAACCGGTTTGGTTCGCTAATAAAAAAATCCGCATTCATTAACCCAAACTCCAAACTGTTAGCTTAAATTTGGTTCACAACCAAACCAGGTTGGTTCAAAACCAAACTATATTTAATTAAAATCAAACTAATTTGATTTATAATTAAACTAAAGAGGGTTCACTTGGTCTTCAAAAAACGTGACCCATCTGCCCATCCGTTCCTGTAAAATATCTTTCATATTTATCTTTTGTCTGATCCAACTAGACTCAATCTCTTTTGATTTAAGAATCTAATTCTCAAACTCATTTTATGTCTCTTGGGAAAACTTATAGTGCATGTGCCCTTATAGGTTCTCGATTTATGTTGATCATCCATAATCAACCATTAATTATGAATTGATCATAAGCGGCACCCAATAGTACATCATGATCCCTAATTAATCAAAAAATCACAGTTAATTCTAGAACCACTTCTGAACCCTTCAGCAGTTATAGTTGTAAGTGTGTCTGTTCCTTTCACTCATCTTATACTCGCTTAGTTTAGAACATAGTCTATGTGTCAGTCCTAACTAGGCTGACTACGTCACACTTAGCTCAAACTATAGTTCCTTGTCATGCGAATTCAAGTTACTTAAAACAACTGTCAAGAGGATCATCCTCTTGACGTGTTTCTTCTTTGGTCAAAGACTTACGAGTAATAATCCTGACAAGTGGTCTGATGACTTAGGATTTTTACGATTTAAATTGATTCAATTTTGGGCTTTTACATTGAAAATAATTATTTATTGAATCAATTTGACTTTAATTGTCCTATATTGCATTATTTAAGGCTTGATATAATTTTTGTGATTTAATGGTGAATTTTGGCATTAATTTGATTTTTATTGATTTTAGGGCTAAATCGAACCCAACTCGAGCTAAATCGTGGTCAACTCAAGTCAAAATTGCCAAACCGATCAAGCCAACACGGAGGACATGACTCAGATCGAGCCTGATCAAAATTTTGCAAATTTTTGGAAACCCTAAGAAGCCCTAAAGCTCAGATCAAGTCTGGCCGTCGGATTCAAAATCAATGGCTCAGATTGATCAATTAATCACGCTATTTAATCTCAAACCTTACCCGATGAACAGTGCCGCCGCTACTGTTCATCGTCGTCCCCGCGAGAAGAAGCTCTGCTGCATCTCATGCATGATGACCTTTTAATCAAATTCGAATTTGGCTTGTGTGACTTGAGTCTAACTCGAGTCTCACACAATCTGAGTTGACTTGAGTCCAACTCAACTCAATCCGAATTGACACTAAGGGCTAATTTTAACACTTGAAAGATCTCCTTTGGCCGGCGGCAACAAGCAGACTCCAAGGGTTGGGCGGTGGCAACATAAAAAGAAGAAGTTGTGCTTTTGTGTTGAGCGACAACTCAAGGAAAAGAGGAGGAGAGAGGGCTACGGTTTTTAAATCTAATGATTTGATTTTAATATTCTAAATAACTCTTTATAAGAGTTATATTTATAGATCTCTAACGGGTTTGGTTCGCTAATAAAAAAATCCGCATTCATTAACCCAAACTCCAAACTGTTAGCTTAAATTTGGTTCACAACCAAACCAGGTTGGTTCAAAACCAAACTATATTTAATTAAAATCAAACTAATTTGATTTATAATTAAACTAAAGAAGGTTCACTTTGTCTTCAAAAAACGTGGCCCATCTGCCCATCCGTTCCTGTAAAATATCTTTCATATTTATCTTTCGTCTGATCCAACTAGACTCAATCTCTTTTGATTTAAGAATCTAATTCTCAAACTCATTTTATGTCTCTTGGGAAAACTTATAGTGCATGTGCCCTTATAGGTTCTCGATTTATGTTGGTCATCCATAATCAACCATTAATTATGAATTGATCATAAGCGGCACCCAATAGTACATCATGATCCCTAATTAATCGAAAAATCACAGTTAATTCTAGAACCACTTCTGAACCCTTCAGCAGTTATAGTTGTAAGTGTGTATGTTCCTTTCACTCATCTTATACTCGCTTAGTTTAGAACATAGTCTATGTGTCAGTCCTAATTAGGCTGACTACGTCACACTTAGCTCAAACTATAGTTCCTTGTCATGCGGATTCAAGTTACTTAAAACAACTGTCCAAGAGGATCATCCTCTTGACGTGTTTCTTCTTTGGTCAAAGACTTACGAGTAATAATCCTGACAAGTGGTCATAGGGTATATGTCTCCTAATTAAAGGAATAGTGAATCTTTTATTGGCTACTCAATCACCTTCGGAAACTTCGACTTTTATCCAATCATCCCCGATCCACACCTCCATAGAGATGCTTGCTTAAGATGTCAAAATATAAGTTTCTATGACCAAAATGACTTAAATATCTCAAGTCAAAGGGAACTTACACTCGAGATGCAATGAGATCTTCATAGACATGTATAGAACAGTCGTAGAGGTAGCGTGAATGAGTGAAATAGGGTTTCCCCTCACAACTGCTTATATAAGGAAATCTAGGTTCTTAGAACTCCTTCCGGGCATCTCCACGTCATCCCGTCGATCCGCTTTCAATGCTAACTTGGCATCTTCCTGACATTTGTATCCCTTCTGGGCACTTGGATGCTGACGTGAAGGTTACCGAATCAACTTTGACTCCGCTGCACCTTATCCATCTTTGGGCGCCTGGAGCCTTACCAGGCGTCAGGTGGCTGAGGTGTCCCGACCATTGGGAATTTACCATCTCATCTGCCTCGCTGGCTCGATCGGCTGATGTCCAAGCGCTTGGAGCCCTTTTGGAAGCTTGGATTGTCCGGTCGATTGAATCCAAATAGGGACATTTGAAACCCAAAGTTAAAATAAGAAATGGATAGTTTATCAACTGTCTGGTCTTGACTTTTGAACTTCCAATGAAACCTTAGGTCAAACTGATGTCTACTGTTCCCTTCCAGGAAACACGTCCTCACCTACTCGTCTCAGGAGAATTTATCTTTGTCAACTCGATCCTCCAGACATAATTGGACTTTTGCTCAGCATCTAACCCTGATCCCTAGGACTTCCACCGCTAAACGTTCGGTCCTACAGACCAGTCTAAACTTCCTATCTAGTGTTTTGATCTGTCAAGTCTTTCTGCCTAATTCTCTTGACCAAGAGTACTTCTTTGTCCAGTCCTCGAAACTAAGCTTCTTTTGTTCAGTTGCAACTAGGACTATTCTGTGCTACCTGCACATTCAAGTTAGCTCATTAGTAATCTTCACAAACTTAACTTGAACCCTTTGTCATTATCAAAATCATAATTCGATTATCTGGTACTCTCTACACTAATACTCTATTAGAAATTACTTCAATTAGAGTGAATTTTACTCTAATACCACTTGTTGAAATTGTGTGACATCTAGGGGTTGAATAGAATATTTTTGAAATTACTCTTGCAAATGCAATATTTCAATCAAAATATCAGCAAATCGAAGAAATAAGTAACAAAAAAAATATATAAGACGACTAATAAGAGAATTTATATGGTTCGATAATCCAACTCCTACTATATGGCTAATAATCTAATGGCAAAGACTTCTCCTTTTCCAGAAATAGAAAAGCCTCTTAAAAAAATCTTTTACAAATAAAAATGTAATATTAGAGAAAATAGAACAACAATAAAATTTGAGCTCAGTATCAATAAATGGGCACACAAACAAAATAGTAGACAAAAGAAATAGTTATGTATGTGATAACATGAGATGTTCAAAGTGGTATTTACTTGATATTTATAAAGTATGAATGATCACTATTAGTTGACTTAACAGTCGACTGATTCATTTTTCTTGGAACTCTATGAGCAATGATTGTTGATCAACCATTACTCCTTTTAGTTGAGTCAATTTTTATCATCAGTTGGTTGGTCCAATTACAATTGACTTGATTGCATTCTAGTCGACTAGTTTAAATCAAACTTCAACGTGATCTATGGCTCATGACCATTTCATCAAGATCACAATAAGTTCACATGGATCTTATTTTTCTATGAACTGTGTCATCAATCGACTTTGCCTCTTGAACTTCCATTTGCTAAACTAGCCCAACTGCAACTACGATTTATATCAAGATCCTACAACTACACATTCGATATAACTAATCAAAAGCAAATCCATCAAATCAATTCTTATTTAATTAAGTCAACTTTATCTAACTTATTCATCGTGCCCCTGGTTTAGCCAAGCATGTAAAAACAAACCTAACTCCTACATCAATAACCTTCCCATTAAGTCAAGCTTCCAAAAGTCAATTTGTACGCACGATCTTCTTCCGCATTGTACTAACAAATGCAAGCTTTGGCGAGATCATGAAAGGTAGGTTGGGTGGAGAGCTAGATATTTGAATTATAAAAAAAAATAAAAGGTAAAGTGGACACCAAAATGCAAGTGGGAACAAATGCTAACAACAATAGAGAGAGATTGTGAAGACAAAAACCATAGAGAGAGATTGTGAAGGCAAAAACGGTACTTGCAGGTACTTTAGATGTTAAAAAGGGCATCGAATTACTTAGGTGAAAAGAGAAGTAAATTAAAAATAGATAATAAACACAAAAGTAGATGATAGATTAATCTCATGAGATGGCGAAATGGTGGAAGGCATGGGAGGAACTAAAAAATTAAAAAGGGAAGCTGTGCAAAACATTAATCTTTTAAAATTAATTATTAATAATTTGACATATGGATGATATGCATTAACATATAACTTATCAAATGTACAATAATTAATTATCTATGTACGATATTATTTAATTAATACCGTATTACATTACTATCTGATATCATCTATTTTTTTAAGAGTTGTATAAAATTTTAAAAAACTGGTCCAACCCAAATACAAAAGTTTTCGTAATTAATTTGATTTAATTCAGTGTAGCAATGGGCTACGCATTAACGTAGAGTCCAACTAAACTACTCGAGCTATATGGAAACGAGCATAGTATGTAAAACTTAGGATGAGACCCAAGTTCGATCAGGAGCTGATCGCCACGTTCATCCACATACAAGATCCATAGGTGAAGCAGATGCATAAAAGGGCATGATCCTTTCTGCGAAGACGAACCAGCTCAAAACATAGAAGAGCGCACTTGAAATTACTACCTGAACTATCAAGTCGATTGAACATGCAAGGGGGCCAAATAGAACTAAATGACAGCATTAACATAGAGCAAAATGTTCAAATTTTAAATATCTGAAAAGTAGATAAACAAGCATTTATGGTTTGCAATTTAACCACATTAGTAGCTATCAAAAAGTTTTAGGTGATAAACAAGACCTAAAGTAAAGCAAAGAAAAACCTGAACCAAACTTGACCATCATTAACCATTTCACTTCTTCTTGGCTGCAGCCTTGGTAACCTTGGCACCGGTTGGATCCTTCTTCTCAACACTCTTGATGACACCAACAGCCACCGTCTGCCGCATGTCTCTCACAGCAAATCTACCAAGCGGAGGGTACTCAGAGAAAGTTTCGACCACCATGGGCTTGGTAGGGATCATCTTAACAAAGCCAGCATCACCATTCTTAAGGAATTTGGGCTCTTTCTCAAGCTCCTTGCCAGATCGTCTATCAATCTTGGTGAGAATTTCAGCAAACTTGACTGCGATGTGAGAGGTGTGGCAGTCCAAGACAGGGGCATAGCCATTGCCGATCTGGCCAGGGTGGTTCATGATGATCACCTGAGAAGTGAAGTTAGCAGCCTCCTTTGCAGGATCATCCTTCGAGTTGGATGCGACGTAACCTCTCTTAAGATCCTTAACTGCAACATTCTTCACATTAAACCCAACATTATCACCAGGGACAGCTTCCGGAAGAGCTTCATGGTGCATCTCAACCGACTTGACTTCAGTAGTCAAACCAGTTGGACCAAATGTAACAACCATGCCAGGCTTGAGGACACCCGTCTCAACACGTCCAACTGGAACAGTGCCAATACCACCAATTTTATACACATCCTGAAGAGGCAGCCGAAGGGGTTTATCTGTGGGCCTCTTAGGTTCATTGATCAAGTCAAGAGCCTCAAGGAGGGTGGGGCCCTTGTACCAATCTAAGTTGGTAGACCTCTCAATCATGTTGTCACCCTCAAATCCAGAGATGGGAACAAAAGGAATCTTCTCAGGGTTGTAGCCAACCTTTTTGAGGTAGGAAGAAACCTCCTTCACAATTTCATCGTACCTTGCCTTGGAATACTTGGGTGTGGTGGCATCCATCTGCATCGAGACAAATGAAGCATAAGGACTAACAGAAAGAGCTGGAGCACCAAAAGCAAGCTCAAACAGTTTGCGAAGAGACTAGTTCAGGGAACTCTTGTTATTATCGCCAGAAACAAAAATGAAGGCATTCTGCTTTGTTTCCCAGCATAACTGGGAAGATCAGCAGTTGGATTGAGGACTAGGACCCTTAATGAACCAGAACTAATTTATCCTATTTGGCATTAAAATGATTTCAACGTTAAAGTCAATTGTAATAGCATGATATGCCCAGCATTCCAAGTGCTTGAACTAGCTTGTGTTGCTAAAAACTATGTCCGCCACTAAATCTACCAATGAAACCATGGAGGACCAACAAAAGAAGGCAACCCATATTAATTGGTGATTAATTGATATAAAATCCTGCCATTTGAACCAGAAAAAACTGTTATAATTTGTCAAAAACATTTCACCTTGTTGCAACAGCAAATCATCTGTTTAACTCCAAGTGTAAAAGCAAGTAAGGCATGCTCACGAGTTTGACCATCCTTTGAAATACCAGCTTCAAAACCACCAGTTGTCGAGTCAATGATAAGAACAGCACAATCTGCCTGGGAGGTTCCAGTGATCATATTCTTGATGAAATCACGGTGTCCAGGAGCATCAATGACTGTGCAGTAATACTTGGTTGTCTCAAACTTCCAAAGAGCAATATCAATAGTAATCCCTCTTTCACGCTCAGCCTTAAGCTTATCAAGGACCCAGGCATACTTGAATGACCTCTTGTTCATCTCAGCAGCCTCCTTTTCGAACCTCTCAATCACACGCTTATCAATGCCACCAAGCTTGTAAATAAGATGTCCAGTGGTAGTTGATTTGCCAGAGTCGACATGACCAATGACCACAATGTTGATATGAACCTTCTCTTTCCCCATTGTGATTAAGGCTTAAAAGCAAAACAACAACTGTTATAAAGAAAGCATAGGCAAGATCAGATAGTCACCAATTATGTGGCATAGATGAAGATTACTATAAACAAATGGAGGAATCCTGAAAACGGAGTAGATACAGACCCATAGCCATAATTTATTTCCAATCCATCAGATAAAATTGAGATTGATAAGATGTGATCATTAAATATCTATAAAACCTAAGTATCATGCAATCATACAAAAAAAAAACTTTAAGCAACAACATCAGTAATGTAAGCACAAGCTTAACTATAAATTACAAGTTTTAGATATCAAATCAGTTGGAAGAAAAATGTAGCACTTAGCATTTGGATATATGTAAGATGTTCAATAATCAGCATTGCAAATACATAATGTTAAAATTATTACTTTATAAGGACATGGTAACAGGGCTAAAGTAGCACAAACATATACTGACGCATGAACCATCTTATGTACCATACCACACAATACTATTTAAAATAGTACTAGTTATCAACAAAAAATAACCCAAGCTATTTGTATAAGTGCCATAATCTAGAAACCATATAAGGACTGTGCTGAACTACGAGTTTGATGCTACTGAAAACTAACAGTTGTTAGATATGCTCATTAAAACAGTCAGCCCTCAAACAAACTCGGTTCACTGTGGTCATCTGCCATATCTATTTGCATGCATCCTCACCATGCTGGCACTTATAATTGGGAACGTAAATAACATCAACGGCGTCCAATAGGATTTGAACCTATACCAAAGGTCAATTAAACCTTCATCCTTTCAATTAGACAATGGACGCACAATTCATTCCCAAATTACTGGTTATCTAATTAAGAACCCATTATGTTGAAATATACAAATGTAACCATATAAACGTAGTTCCGATCACGACTACACTGCAAAGTAGAGCATGCATGAGAAGCATAAAATAACAAAGAGGGAGATCTATATACTAGTTCACTTGGCTGTCAAATCAAGCGTCTGAAATAATGAACAGACATCAGAAAGACAAAATCCAGTTAGCTCAATTGCAACAGTAGTCCGAATAGAATAAGACAGTGGAAACCATATGAAGACATGGCCATGCAGGTTTTAGATTGCAATCAACCACCGAAACACACAATCTCATGTACATAAGCATAAATAAACTGGAATACGTGAAACTCAAAAAGAGCAGCGTAAAGAAACCAGAATCGAAAAACACAAGCATGAAATCTCAAGTAAAAAATAAACAAAGAACAAAGGATCCACTTGCAAACCTAAAGATGATAAACAAAGGCACGCTCCGAAATCGATACAAACATCCAAAAGCAAGGAATTAGATCTCACCTCGACGAAGGGCAGAAAAGAGGAAGACGGCCGCGGGGAAAGAGAGGTGACGGAAAGGCGCATACGCGTCATTATATAGAGATCCCGAGTATAGATTGCGGAATGGCACCTAGGGTTTCCACCTCAACCGTCAGTCCACCCATCTGACGGTGTCCGGAGTGACTTTTTATTCTCCGTTCGATCTGAATCCAACGGCCCTTCTAAGGTCTTATTTGGATAGTATTTTTATTTTAAAAAATATAAATTAAAATTTTTTAAAAATAAAAATTATTAAATGTTGAAACTTAATAATGTTAAAATTTAAAATATTAAAAACTTAATGATGAGTATTTATTTTATTTACCATTAAATGTTAAATTTTATTTTTTAAAAAATAAAATTTTAAAATTTCATGAACAATAGACAGCTGAAACTTGTCTGATCATCAACGTAACCATTGATAGAATCCAAGAATATTATATACTTACAAGTATATCAAAATTAATAATGCAATAAAAATAAGAAAAACCATTTATAGTATTTAAGTAGCATATTTGAGAAATAACCAATTATAAATTATAATAAAAACTGAAATTATAAAACTAAGATTTTATCCACTGATTTTTGTATTATAATAAATTTAATAATAAAAAATATTTATATAAAAATTGAAATTTTAAAAATATAAATTTTATTTGCATATTTTTATTTTTAGTCAATGGATAAGACTGAGCCTTGAGTCATATTTTCAAAAAAAATTGTAAATGATTTATACCACAAACTAAGAATACTTCAAAGAGATATTCTATGTTATAGAAATATAGCTGGAACAAACACATTACAAGCAACCAGAGCTATCAACTGAGATTTAGCATACATAAGAGTGTCTGATCCTCAGGAGACTGTCAACTTCGAATCAAGGGAGTCAAAGTTATCAACCATTATTCGATGAAGGCAGGTCGATACACAGTGATGGAAGTAGCTTTAAGCTTTTGCTGGAATCCTAGATTTGCATGAACAGATTGGCCTTCTCCATTCATGGAGTGAAATTGAGATTTTCATTGTCTTCAGATTCAAAAAATCCTTGGATTCAATTTCTCAACTTCCATATCGTCAAAAGGTAAGGTAACAAAACCTCTTAGAAGATGTGGTTCAAAATTCAGCCTAGGTAGTCTATCATTTTGGAAAAAAACAATCAAAAGTTTGCTCTAGGATACGTGCTAATTACCATAAGATTCTCCAACTCCTACAACAACCTCATCACATGCAAGGCCTCATGGATCAAAGTGAGCACTTGGCTAGGTATTTTGTAGAGATGAGCACTGCGAGACGCATATTATAAGTCTTCAAAGGGAGATTAGAAGCTTGGAGTGTATTGCAAAGATTAAGATTTTGACTGTCTTATATGGTATATCTCATTTGGCAATCTAGAAACTGTTGTAATTTTGATGGAGGGGTGTCAAATCTTGACAACATATTCATATAGATCCAAATGCATGTGTTTAGATTTTTGAACTCCTAGATTGTACATTCTTACTTGGTTCTTAATATAATCTACTTATCAAAAAATAAACAAAATTCTTATCATAAGTTCTCTCCCACAAATTTCACAGCTTGAGTCCACTTGCAGACCTCTCTTGCTCAATTACTGAAATCAGCTACTTGATGCTACCATTTGACAGTATATAGTTTGTAGACTGAGTTTAGTGATAATGATCCTGTTGCATCCATCTTCAGTATAGTGTCTGGTTCGGCTAGTACATCTATTGGTTCCAGTAGTGGTCGGAGAGGATGCAAACTGATATGGATTGTCGAGGCTAGTGTTTAATACTATTTTCATAAACGATATTGCTCCACTACAGGTGCTTACGAATAGCAGCAATTCATTCTCAAGATACAACGACGATGTCTCAGAATAGTAGCACTTCAAATTCTGAGACCAACGAACTTTTTTCGTAGACTTTTTGAACTCCGAATGTATAAGATGAGATGAATGCTCAAAAGATAAAAAGAAATGATGAATTCGATGATCTTTCCAGCATCTGAAGGGATTTATTTATACCAAGTGAAGAGGTTGAATACCATTTGGGTGAGTGGTTGTGACCTTTGGGCAGGATCAATCTGGGTCGTTTGATCTGGAGGGTTGTAATCCTTCACATAGTCCTCTCAATCTTATCCATCAGATCTGGAGGATTGTGACCCTCAGATCTCCCTTTTGTCATCAGCCGTCAGATCTAAATCCAAATATCCATTCGATCAGACGCTTCAGATCAAGCATCATCACCAGCGGTCAGATCGTCTCTTCATGATACAACGCTTCAGATCGCATCACATGCGATCCATCACACCTCTTTGATCAACGGTTGTCATCCATTCACCCAGTCAACAGTCTAGTCATCTCTCCTTGCCCACGTGGATGCCACATTGGCATTGTCATGTTACATGCGAACCTGACACGTCAAGTGCAAAGTGCGCCAATAAAGCGCCCATTGCGCGTGTGCGCGCGTGGTGGGTGGCGGGCCGCAGGCTCACAGATGCGAGCACCTACTCGCCCGTGAAAAGAGAGCACATGGGTTTTTTGTATTAACTCCATTAACACAGCAACATTAATAAGGAAGGAAAACCCATCAAAATTCTCCGATGTGGGACTATTCCCCATGCACTTCCTTATATAATATTAATTAACAATTAATATTATTCTGGGCCTACTTTAAATAATTAATTTATCATTCATCCTTAATCGATTTTGAGCAAATTAATAGTTTAAATCTATCTACGTAAAACATAGTTTTTGATTTTGAAGTCAATTTTGACTTTCATCAATTGATGGCAT
>NC_133865.1:228440-291777 GCF_044706935.1 Curcuma longa | reverse complement strand
GATTCTAGGGTCATTTTGTGGAGGCCTATAAATAACCCCTCTTAAGTGCCCTAAAGAGAGGGGAAGACTTTTGAGAGCAAAAGGAGCGTTCTAGAGCCATCGACGTCGAAATCCGAAGCAAGAATCGATGATCCGTTCATCCGTCCGGACTCTTCATCACCTCCATCCACCATTGACGCAGGAGTTGCAATCCAGAGAAGTAGACAACCCTTGATAAGTTTTATTCCTTGATTTCTCTTGGATAAAACGTATTCTTTACAATCTTCTTCGTGTTGTATTCTCTCCATCATGGAGTAGTCCTCCTCGAGGATAATGGTTGATTGTAATTATGGATTTGTTAATTACCATGTTCTATGAAATGCATGTGTAGTTTTGCTTTATAGATTTATGCCTTGTGTTCAATTAATGATATGTTATTGGATGGTGTTGAATCTATAAGGATAGGGATGATTTGTGATTTTGAGGATTCTTAGGATCGTATGCCCGGGGCGCCTCATGACAGGAGGAATGCCTTTAACCGGACCTTCCGAGGAATTCTTTAGGCTATGATGAATCTTTATGAGGGATATCTAATGGTTATTTATTGTTGGGGAGAGGTCTTTAAATGGTTACCCAGTGACAGAGGGTAGGACATCTAGTAGTATACTGGGGCACCCGAGTGACAGCGGGAATGCCTTAACCAGGCTATCTGGAGTTATCTCAAACCAACAATAGTAACACTAGAACACCATTGATTTATTCCGAGGAACCCTGACAAGGTATAATTGGATAATTTGGTTAGAATCCCTGCAAATGTGCATGTATCGAGGAATGGTAAAGAATCCATAGACAATCAATCATTGTTTCGAGGAATCCGAAGTCCTAGGATCGCCTTCCACACACTATCACAGTCGATTTCTCTTTGATTGAGGATTAGGAGCACTAGCACTCTCTTTCACTTCCCCCACACAAACCAAATCACATTATCTCTCCACTCTTCTTGTGTTAGTTTAGTGATTAATTCCACGATCCCTGTGGATTCGATCTTTTATTACTTGACGACACCCGTATACTTGTAGGAGCCTATCAGATACTATGAGGAGGTCCAGGGACTTCGACAGGACTGGACAGCGTCTGATCGACGACAGACAGAGGCTTATCAACAGCAGCAGGAGATATATGACATGTTGCAGGGCATGCACATGTCATATCAGGCTCCTCCACCTCCTACTGATGATGATGCATAGTTTGGGATGGACTCGTGTTATGTCGAGATTGTGCTTTAAGCGAAAATTTATTATTTGTCTCGAACATAGATATTGTGTGTGGATGATTTGAACTTGTATGTTGTATGACTTTATTTCTTCATGTTATGTTATGACTTTACTTCTTAATCAATTTCCATTGATATATGTGTTGATATTTCTTTGTTGAATAGGAGTAAGTTATGGATTTAGGGGGAGTTTTCTTTTTGGACTTGTCATTTTGAGATATATATTAAATCATAACCAAATTCTACAATTTAGACACATTTCATGATGATATGTAAGCAATCTAGACAAGTCTATCTGTAGGAACTCATAGCTCTTATGCATAGTGATACAAAGTTCCTATTAACTTAAGAGTTTCATAGTTTTGAAACTTTGTATCAAAATCTTATTTTAATAGGCAAAATATTTTCAAAATATTTTCCCTTTGTTATATCTGACTTAAGTAATGACGGTATGAATTTTCATAATTTTTTGACGAAAACTGAATTACTTATGAATTTTCAAAATTTGAGTCTGAAAATCTATTTTTCAGACATCAGTCGACTGATTCAAAGACCAGTCGACTGATGTGGCTGAAAACCACTGTTTTGAACCCCTTTCTTGCTAAGTTGAATATCCTTTGACCTCTATTGTTTGATGCATGCTCTATGAGCATTTTTACGGTCTATAGGATTGCTCAAGACCTATAGCTTAGGTGCCACAAATTCATTGTTGGTGCTTGTTATAGGGGGAGTAGGGTTTTAGGAGGAGCATATGCCTATATCAGTTTTATTAACACATAAAGCTCCTTATTGGAAATTTGCCCTACCTCTTATTTATTTCTACCTCCTTATGCTTATATTCTTTTTGTTGTTACTCAAAAAGGGGGAGAAGTGGGTTGTTTATAGTTAGACTGTTAATGCTTTTATGCTGTTAAAAGTGCTTTTATGCTGTTATTCATGCTTAGTGATTCATGATTCATTTATTATCACTGAGGTTATTTGCTGTTGTTATATAATGCTGTATTAAAGATCTAACTTAAATAAATTTTTGTCAAATATCAAAAAGGGGAGATTGTTGGTGCAGTCTTGCCCCAAGTGGAATTGGATTTTAATATTTAGCTAAAATAAGTTTAAGTTAGGCAATGTTGGTGATCTAACTTGTGTGAATTGAGTTCGTAGGAAAGTCCAGGAATGAAGACTTGGCAAATAGTGAAGTCTTGAAGGCGCGACCTCTTGGTAAAGGTGAAGTCCCGGAGGCGCGGCCTCTTGGCAAAGGGAGACTTAGCATGACGAAGCTGAGGGAAACATCTCAAGCAAGTGTAAGGAAGGGCACGAGGCTTGTGGAAGACGTTTGAAGGCTTGCGTCAAGGCTAAGGGATGAAGAAGGAAGCTGAAAGGGGATTTTCAGTTTGACTAGTCGACTGACACTGCCATCAGTCGACTGGTGCCTTGATCCAAAAGCATACAGAAAGATTGGTCGAGTGATTTGCTTAGACCAGTCGACTGACCAGTCGACTGGTGGATGGAGCAGTCGACTGACAGACGAACGTTGGACTGACAACTGGAGAATTAAACGCGAATTAATTAGCCTTTGAAGCTCATCAGTCGACTGATGTCAAAAATTTTATAAAAACGCAGTTTGATGATTGGAAAAGTAACTGTTCACATTCTTTCATTCTTGCACGAACTCCAATCTTTGTAACTTTCATTCCTCTTCCTCTAAACTTCACTACACATCTTGTGAAAGGAAGAGATCGGTTTGTAAAAGTGTCTCCGCCTTCAAAGAGTTCTTTGAGAAGGAAAAATTTTCATAGTGGAAGGTCATTGTCTGTGTGTGGATCCTTGGATTAGTCACCTTGTAGAGGTGGATACCAAGTAAATCAAACTGGTTAGCATGTTTGTTTCTCTTGCTCTTGTTTTCTTTTGCTTCCGCTGACAATTTTACTGGCAAGATCAAAAAATATTATTCTCCCCCTCTAGTGAACGCACCAGTCCCAACAGCAAGAACCATCAAGGGAAGGACGACGACGACAACACAAAGAGGAGAAGGTTTTGTGTTTGTGTTAGGCAGCAATTGGAGGAAGAGGAGGCTATGGTTTTAAATCTAATAATTAGGTTTTTAACCTTGTAAATAACTTTTCATAAGAGTTACATTTATATATCTCCAATGGGTTTAATTTGCTAACTAAAAACTCGCATCTAATAACCCAAAGTCCAAACCACTAGACTTAAGTTTGGTTCACAATGAAATTGGGTTGGTTTAAAATCAAACCACTTTTAATTTAAACCAAACTAATTTGGTTTATAATTAAATCAAAGAGGGCTCACTTTTTCTTCAAAAGACATGACTCATCCACGCTTCCTTTTTGATAAAATATCTTCCATATTTGCCTTTCATCTAATCCAACCAGACTCAATCTCTCTCGATCTGAGAATCTAATTCTCAGACTCATTTTATGTCTCTTGAAAAAACTCGTAGTGCATGTATCCTTATATGTTCTCGATTTATGTTGGTCGATAATTAACTATTAATTACATATCAATCATGAGTGACACCTTATTGTATATTATAATCCTAATTAATCAAAAAATTATAGTTAAATCCAGAACTACTTCTGAACCGTTTAGTAGCTACAGTTATTCATGTGTCTGTTTCTTTCACTCATTTTATACTCGCTTAGTTCAGGACATGATCTATGTGTCAGTCCCTACTAGGCTGACTACATCACATCTAATTCAAGTTATAATTCCTTATTTTGCGGATTCAAGTTACTCAAAATAATTGTCCAAGATGGTCATCCTTTTAATGTGTTTCTGCTTTGGCCAAAGACTTATGAGTAACAATCCTAACAAGTGGTCATAGGGTATATGCCTCCTAATTAAAGGAATGGTGAATCCTCTATTGGCTACTCAATCACTTTCGGACATTTTGACTTATGCCCAATTATCTTGGATTCACACCTTCGTTGAGACGCTTGCTTAAGATGTCAAAGTATAAGTCTCCATGATCAAGATGACTTGAATACCTCAAGTCGAAGGAAACTTACACTCGAGCTGCAATGAGATCTTTATAGGCATTCATAAAATCATATGAAGTCTCATGATATATCACTTCCGATGAACTAGTTATCTTTAACCAACATTCATATGTTAACTCTCAACATCATCCCAATATTTCAGTCAATTAGGATCGCCTGCTTGGTAAATCAAGGAGTCTAAGATATGCTAGTCTTACAGAATTGACGATGTCTAATCTCATCAATTCATCAACTAGGTAATATTTTAATACGCACATAATTACACATGTAGAGATACATATTAATTACGATCCAATTATAATTTCTCTCATTTATATATTCTATTGTGGACTTCATTAATTAAATTTTAGATCAAATCAAATATATAAAAAATATATATTCAAATAATAATTTTATTTATTTAATATATAGTACATTATCAAAACACGATTATTACCTTAGGATCGCTTAAATATAACATGATGTTCAACAAAACCCCTTTAATATTTAAGTGAGTCTCCAACGAGAAAGCATAAGAGAGAAAATGAAATGTACGTAGAGAGAAATACTTGGAGCTAGCAAAATGAAATGCGGATCCTTTTATTATTATTGGTTTTACTTTTTTTTTTTATGACTAATCTTGTGAGTCACTTAGGTGGTCGTTTGTGGAGGTTAACACACTTAAAAGTCGAGGAGGATACTTAAGCTACCAAACTCTCTAGAGGTTAAAGGTGCTTGGGATGCCAAAGTTAAGGGTGCTCGGCTGCCTTACGCTCTGAAGGCTAACACTGTGTGATGCCATCTGTGCCGAGTTTGTTGATCTAGAGCTAAACTATATGAGTCAAATCATGTGTGTGCTGAGTTTAAAAGAGATCATTCTCCAAAGTATTACTTGTTCTATTTATCCTAAAGTTCATTATGTTTATTTCTCCATCCAACACCATTTTCAGTTACCTTCCTTGTGTTCGTGGCCCGCAGCAGCCGTAATAGTAGGAGATGACTGTGCGGTTGACATAGAGATGAATTTATGGTTAGGGATATGTTTTTAAAAATGGCCAATTTAAAGACAGATGCATGCGCATTCATCACCGCCTGTCGAGCGACGGACGCCACTTGTCGTAATACTTGTGATCCGTTGGTTCAGCAATCCCATCCCGACTCCTTATCCTCGGGCCATCCTCCCTCCATCGCAATCCCCGCTACATCTTCTCTACCGCGCGGTTCCCTTTCCCTTCACTGCTTTGCTGCGAGCAGTAAAATTAAAGTCGCAGATGGAGAACCTGACAGCTAGCGAGATAGCTGGGTTCGGAGTGGGAACTCTCCTGCTGTGCACAACCATAGCCGCCACCAAAGTCGACGCCTTCATCTCATCCTCCCAGAGGAGGTCAGTCCTCAAATTATACTTTTCCCTCTTGTTTCTCCTTACAGTTTTTCTACTTCCCTAAACATGCCTGCTTTTCTTAAGTTGTGAAATGCTTTGAAAGTGGGGAGAGCATACTTACTAATCGCCAAGCAGATTACCCTGATTTTTTTTTTTATATATATATATATATATACGATACTCCCCGGGAAGTGTTGAAAATCAAAACTTGTGCTGACGGTGACCAGGTTTTGGCCATGGTTAGTTCTTCCGACATGTAGTTGATATGTTGTTTGGGGCCTCTTCAATTTTATAGTCCAGTAGAAGATCCTTATGTTAACTGAAGCTTGAATTTCCATATCTTCATAACATGATTCGGTAGTGTAATTGAACGAGGTCCACTTCATGTAATTTTCTTGGAAGCAAATGATTAGTTGAATTGCTAAAAAAAAACATCTACAGCAACTCCAATTGCATAAACCTTTGACATAGTAACTAGTACCTGAAAAGAAAAATGACTATTTATTCTAATATTCTTCCCACGTCGAAGCATAAATCACATTAAAGGGATTACACAAACGAACCTATTGTGAGGTTTGATAGATATCAAGAATTTGTCATTCTCTCTCCCTTTTTTGAAATGGAAAATGTTTAAGCTCGACTCTGGAGCATAAGTGTTAACATAGATGAAATACTATTTAAGATAGAACATCATCCATACTTGTTACAAAAAAAATTTAGAATGTGAGCATTACTAGCCACCACTATTTAACATAAAACATTGAGGACTATATTTAGCATATTGAATAGTGGACTATCATTTGATTTACAGAGAGATTGATACTATGCATCATGCACCACTATTTACATCCATGAATTTTATATCTACATATTAGTTGTTGGAGTTGACCAACATTATGATTGCATGGTGGTGCTTATATCTGTTAATTATTTAAAGAATTCAGTAAAGACCCATCATAGCCTATTTCAACCTGCAATAATGATGATATAAGGCAACCTGCAACATCTACTGTAGTTGGTGATGTTGCCGTTAGAAAATATTGGGCTAATTGTCAGTATTGAGGAAAAAGTTAAGTAAGATTTGCAACCGTGAAGTATCTCAAACGCGACTTTGACAGTGTGCTTTAAGGTTTTAGTTTCATGAGATCTTTGCATAACTTTCTATATTTTAGTGCCAACTCTAGGTAGCTAGAATTGAGCAGTTGGATTTTGTAGGAGGTGCTAGTAGTGTGATCTTGATTTACATATAGATCAGATCTTAAATAGGAAGAAAATAATTTTTGTTAGGATCGGATGACCAAGCTAGAGGGGTTGCATAGTGATCGTTAACCTACAAGTGATGACTATATGCTCTTGCTATTGAACTAGAAAGGTCAAACAAGATTAGTGTAGTGGAATATCATAAACAAGCAATCAAACACTCATCAATTGCAAACACATGGGATTTAATGTGATTCAATAGTCCTAGGTTCCTACTCCATGGCTTATGATTCATTGTTGGATTGCTCCAAGAAAGCCACTAACTTTCTCCATCTAATTAGTCAATTATCAAAAGTAGAGAAACCTCTTACAAGCTCAATAAATTTATAATAGATTACAAGAAATCTTAGAGAAAAGGGAGAAGCTCTAATAAGACCTAACCATCCTTGTTTTCACTAACATTGAAGCCTCCAACGAGCTCTCCATTTATAATCTTCAATCCTCCAATATCTTTTGTTGTTTATCGCCTAATAGTTGATTGATATACACCATCAGTTAATTGGTCTTCATGATCCAACTATTATTGTGCAGTTATGGATCTTTTCTATTTTCCACGTCGACAATTAGTCGATTGATGTCATTAGTTGACTACCCAATTGACTTAGTCATGAACAAAACCATTTTGTCCACTAACTCCATGGACCCAATTGACTTTCCCATTTGAATGATTCACTAGTTGACTTGATATCCATCATCAAGCGAATGCTTAAACCATAAAGCCTGAAACACTTTGGGGTATGGGTTTTCTAGCTACTAGTCGATTGATCTCTAATACAAGTCGATTAGTAACTCTCGACCCCCACCTCTAAGATCGAGTGTGCCTATGTTGAGTTCTACCCTTCGACCCTATGGATATAGGCAACTCAACGCTCAAAGCTCACTTAAGTTTTACTCTTTGTAGCTTTACTTCGTCCCTTGGTCATCATTCGTTAGGCTGGTCTCTTGGATGTGCATGAGCCCTCGGCTCATCCACATGCCATCCTTCAATGATTCACCTACGAAGTCTTGCTCCAATTGCTATTGTCCTCGTTGCCTTGATGCTACTTATGTTGAAATTCCTCAGTCTGCCTTATTCAACCTTCTCTGATTTCTATAGACCTCAGGCCATCGAGCGCCAACCTAGCCACGCTGGGTCATTGCTCTAAACTTGCTCCAACACCACCTTACCACTCCTTATCTTGCAATATTTCGAATGTTTCATACCATTCTTCTTTGATGTTACTAGACCTCCAAACTTCTAAGCGTACCACTTTGACCACGTCAAACCAACAACATACACTCGACCTCATTAAACCACCACGAGCTCTTCGCATTCCATATGTGTTCCTGCAAATCCTTGCACTCTCAAACACATTAAATACATAACGAAAGTCCTAAACTTAAATCTTTTATCCAAACATCAAAATTCAAGGTCACACCTAACATTTGGGACATGATTGCACTAATAATCTTCCCATTTTTTATTAACAATCCATTTAAGTTGATTATAACAACAATGCACATGCAACAAATGCACTATCATACACTAAGACCTACACCTAGTCTCCTCCCACCTAAGCTTCCCCTAAAGATGGGAATTTTTAAAAAAAGCATCAATAGAGAAGAACAAGGTTCTCATAACCTTTTCTCTCTTCTCCCTCTAATTTCAAATCAAGTTATTTTGTCCCTTTGGAAATCCTTGACCTATTCCTAGGCATGTGTCTATCCTTATTGGATTTCTTGCCTAGCTTCCTAACTACCTTCCTATCTTTAGGCAAGGTAGGTTTATCATGAACCTTAATCCCAGTGTTATCATACACATTAACTGTAGATCTATCATGATATTAGAAACCAAAATTCTTTATGGTACATGCATATATGTATTACCCCTAAATATGGAAGAATTGAAATTTGAACTTAAATTAAAGTAAGGCGAGAATACTTTCTCCTTTACCTTTAGAGCTCCCCCTTGACATGATCATCCAACTTTCTTTCATTTTCCCATTTGCTTCTTCTATACGACCCCCCCCCTTTTGGCACTCCATGTGGCAGTGACCTCTTTCTGCATGCGTGAAGCAAATGATATATTCTTCTTCTTAGCTTCCTTTTACTTATAACTTGGTTTAGTATAATTAATGAATCCACCATATTTACAATTTACCTTTTTACCTCTTTTTTGGCGAATGGGTACCGATTATTGTAGTATTCATGTTGGTTGCGCCTATAACACACAATATGCTCTTTTGACTTGGTGTGATGGAGGTACTCGAAGGTTCGTCTAAGCTTGCTTCTTCACCTTTCTTAGACTCATCTTCATCCCTTGAAGAGGTGGATGGCTCCCAATTTGATCCATCCAATGTAAAAGGCTTACGGTCCTCTTTGACTTCCTTAATTATTGGACTACTAATGTCTTCCCCTTTTACCTCTTGTTGTGCTTCGGATTCCTTTTCACTTTTCTCCACATCCTCTTGAATTGTCTCCTTGTCTTGGACATTTTCTCCTTTATTGAGATTTTAATGAATGCGCACAATTTGGGCTCCCAAAGGTCTTGTTGCATGCCTGCATTCTTTATTTATCTCGTATAAGATTTTCTTTCACACCACATATATTAAGGTATGACAAATCTTCTTATTTACCTTATATAATTTAATTTGTTGCCTTTTTCAATCTCTTCATCAAATCTTCTTTCCTTCATCTCTAGGCCTTTGATACTCGAAGCATGACGAAACTTCTTCCATAGTTGATTGAAAACCAACACTCCACCAAATCCTTCCTAAATTTGAATTCCTTATGATATGGTGGTATTTTATAGTCTTCATGATACAAAGACATGTCATACACTATTCTAGTCATCTTTAATTTGTCTTCTTGATGCTTAGTCCAACAAAGAGTGCCTTGCTTTGTACCATTTGTTAGGATTGAATCTAGAGGAGGTCGGGGGTGGGGGTGGGGGTGAATAGTGATCGTTGACTTGTAAGTGATGATCTTATACTCTTGCTATCGAAGTAGCAAGGTCGAACAAGATTAGTACATTGGAACAAACATAAATAAGCAATCAAATATTGGTAAATCGGTCAACTAGTTGACCCCATGGACCTAGTTGAGTGCCCCAATCGATTAATATCCATCCTATGCCAATGGTGAGTTCTACTAGTCATCCCCATGGATACAAGTCACTTAACACATAGCTCAACGGTCTTACTTTTTGCAGCTTAACTTCGCCCCTCAACGATCTTCTGTTAAGTTACTTAGTCCCTTGGATGTGCATGATGCCTCAGCTCCTCCATGGCAATCTTTCACCCACTCATCTATGAAATTTGCCTTCATCGGTTGTTATCCTTACTGCTTTAATGCTCCTCGTTCTACTGTCCCTCGATCTACCTCATACAATTTTATCCGATCTCTACAGACCTCGAGTCATTGTACTGCTAACCCTACCATGCCAAATCATTACTCCAGAGTGCTCCTTTTCCTACGGTCACTCAGATGTTCCATACACTCGACAACGAAGTCGATAACCATACACTCGACCTTGTCAAGTCATGAGCTCTCCAAGCTCCACGTATGTCTTTGCAAATTCTTTTAAACTCAACACACATATTAAATACACAGGGACATATCTTAAACCTCAAACATTAAAACCCAATGTTACATGAGACCACTTGGGGAATGATTACACCAACAATTTTGACGTCTGTATTTTTTTTAATCTTATTAGTTTTTGCAAATTCAAATTGATTAGATGCTCATCTTAATCTCTAGTTTTTCACGATCTTGCATGGGTAAGATGTTTGTTTTAATATTCTCCTTTTTGCTAATCTCGCATAAACTAGATCCCATGGAACCAGCTCCATTTCTATATATATCTTGTACAATAGGTGTTATAAACAAGCTTTCATGGAGCAAATCTTGTTTACCACACGGCTATGAATACTACGAATGATCTTAATGGTTTCGACCAGTTTGTGCGATAATCTCTTGCACTTCCATGAGAACTTTATGATGCTCTAATTTACAAGATTGTTGTGATGTTCTATGTATGCAAGATTATTACTACCTTGAAAAGGAGAGGAAGATCTACTATAGGTATGAAGCATAATCAAGAGTGGAGTGTTGTTACTACGAGATGAAGATCAAATACAAGAATAAAGAAAAGAAAGCATACCAAGGCATTGGATAGAGGTGAGGATGATCTATTACTTATGTTCACTAGTGTGTCCCAGCTAATGAGGATTAAGAATATACCATGGGGAGTGATAACCATTTGGAGAGAAAACAAGCTTTTAAATGATCTAGGTCACTATAGGCTAATTAATCTAAATGCAACAGTGGCAAATTAACACCCAACAAATCTTAGTCTAATACAACACACATAAACAAGACAAGGATTTACTTTTGTAAATTGAAAATTATATTAACTGAAAACTTATCAAATACATGAGATCCTAACATCATTTTATAAATTGATAGATCAACTTATTCTTCATAAAATAATATACCATTTTAATAAAAACCAGACTTATTTTTAAAGACTAAATAGTTTTTTATGGAAACTAGATATGCTATCATATCTCGTAATTTAAAAAAACGACTGACATGATATGGTATTTTATACCATGCATGAAAGTCCTAATTACAAACTATGGGACTATCTACATATAGATGGTGCCGAGGAAAGATGCATGAATACAGCAAGAACCTCTATCAGCTGATTACGAATAGTTAATTGAATTTGATGAGTCAAGAAGAGCATCCCTGTCCTAAACTAATGTCCTTTTTCCATTCTTTAAACACTTATACACAGCTTAACAGCAATAGTACATGAGGCACTATTCAGAATGTAGTTCAATGCAAGTGAATTAATAATAGGGTTTCCTTTGAGGAGATAACCTTAATTATAATTCTAAGTCAAACAACGGTGGTCCTCGTCTATGGTATTACTCAAAAAAAATTTGCTACTCTGTAGAAAATAATAAAACTTAACTGTCAAAATTTTAAAAAGAATGGAGAATTGTATAGAAAATTAAATTCCATTACCTCCATTTCTATAGTTTCAACAAATTACCCTCGTTTGTTCTTTTGACGCAGCACTATGACAGATTTTAGTTTAGTCATTATTAAATCTGGCTAATGGTTCATGAAGTTAAATACATTGATTGGATGAATTACATCAGTCGAGTTCAGTGGTAGCTTTTTCTTCTTTGCAATTTTTTGCAGCTCTTTGGGCATGTGTAAGAGATGCGGAGATCTCAGAATGATAGCATGTTCTCGCTGCAAAGGAGTCGGATGTGCCAAAAAAGGAGGCCCCTTTAGTTTCATCATGTTGGAAGAGATTTCCGAGGCTTTGGGAGATGGAAGAACCCAAAAACAGTTGATGCCATGCATTAAGTGTCAATCTAAGGGAAGATTGCCATGTCCAAATTGCTAGAAGCTTTCCTGATACTCCAGAAAAACTTTGATTTGTATCCTCTTCTTACCATAACTTTCCCTATTTCCTCAGATGTATTTCATCGAAGTTTCATAAAATGTTTTCTTCCAGAGGGAAAAAGATACCCAACAACTTCACAAATTTTGCAGACTGCCGATGTTTTAAAGTGTGAGCAATCGAAATAGCAATGCTATATGTCATAGGGGGCATACGTGCTAACATGCAGGGATAGTAGCGGTGAACTTGCCTGTCGAAGAAGCCAAGCTACTTGCTCAATGTCTTTTTCAAAAGTTTGTACTGAAAATGTCATTATTTATGGTATAGTAAGTGGTTCGATTGTTGAAGTAATTGATAAAAGGTGTTCGTGAAATATATTCTTTTTTTTTTCATTTAGTTTGCATCATGTTTATGCATTCATTTGAATATCCCACAGTTCAATTAACAACAGATTTATGGACCAATTTAATTTTTTTTTAAAAATTGATTACAGACTCTAATCGTACAATTACATTTTGAAAAAAAAGTTCAAGATATTTGAACCTAAATGATAGGCAAAAGTTGTGCTTTTGCACTTTGTGGGGTCAATAACTCTCCAGTGCATGTGATCATATATGCACGTACGGTCATTGGGATGATAGATTTTATCTTTTACCACTAATAATTTGTTGCAGTTGATATCAAATTGTCTTACAACACTAAGAAGACAAGTGCAACATGAAGACAAATACAATATGCAAGATAAATTGGCAAAGTAATGTCATCAATTTCAAGGGTAATAAAGGACCTTAAAGTTGGTCTCTTAAAATACTATTGAATATGTTGGTGCTCTGGTTAGTTTTGATGTGATCAATCGAGTTATGTTAGGTCCTGTGTTATTCTAATCCCTTTGCTAAGTGTGCAGGAACTTAGGTACGGAGGAAGTCGAGCGTAAGACGTAGCGGACGAGAAGGGATGCATGGGGAAGTGAGCTGACGGGCTCGGTGCAATCCGAGGGACGCGGAAGCTACGGAAGAATACGCCGGTGAAGCGAGAAGGACATGCGCGATGTCCGAGGGACGAGAAGCCGGGAGGAAGCACGGTCGAGGGGCGAAAGGCCGGAGTCGGGTTCGGGTGAACCTAACTCTGGTTGGCCAGAAATCACCCAACCGATCTACCGACAAAAAGTCAATAGAGTTGACTTTGACCAAGTCAACCTTTCACTTGGACTAGACCAAGACTATGATTGGTCGCCAACTTCAAGCGCAGCCATTAAATTCCAGCATGTGAAGAAAATCAAGGAATTGACCGGTCAAAGCTTTTATTAAAACTCTTGATAAGGCTTTGCTAAGGCTTATTAATTGATAAAGCTTTTATTGAAGCCACGTGAACTTCAAGATAAAGCTTGGATAATGCCTTGACAAAGCTCGGTCAAAGATAAAGCCTTGACCAAGTCATACACGATCAAAGCTTTAGCTTTGATTCAAAAAGCCTTGAATTGCTGCCAACGATCAAGTTCATCCAACGATCAAGATCGCATCTGAAGATCAATGGCTAAAAGAAAACTTATCAACGATCTACGGTTAGGATTTGTTTTCTTAACCTATAAATAGACTTAGAGTTTTAGAGTAAGGGCATCAATTACTTTTGTCATTCTCTCTAAGTCTCCGTGCTACAAGTGTAAAGGCTTCTCCGCCTAAAGGAGTTTTGTTTGAGCGCCAATTGCCTTGGAAGCAACGACTGAGTTGCAACCAAGTTTTTTTAAAGGAGTGTTTATTCTGTGACTTTACTTAAACCGTCTATTCACCCCCCTCTAGCCGGTCCAACCCGATCCAACAGAATATTTGAGAAAACTTCTTCAACCAATGTTAAGTTAGTATAAATACCCCATGAAGGTGCTTGTAATGGTGTAGTATTCATGTTGTGAGTTTCAATTCCAACTTAAAGTATAGTTTGTTCTCTCCTTTCTCTCTACACCTCCTACCTCATCATCCTTTCCTTCCATCAGTGGTATCAGAGCGAGAAAACCTTGAAACCCAAAGTACGCCTGTGTCATCCCCCCCTCTTTCTTATCCTAATAGGGAGACGTTACGTACTTTAACTTAAATAACATAACACAATTTAAAATATCCTTTTCTGTTTAACAAGCGGAAGCAAGGAAATAAATAATAATTCTTAGACATAAAATAAACATTTATTTAATTTCTTGATCCTTAATCTTATTCCGCGGTTCCGCCAACACCACACATCGAACACCTTTCCAGCTGCCTCCTTTTTCCTAAAACTTTTCCTTTCCTTTATCTGCAGTACAAGGGAAATAAAACTATAAGCATAAAGCTTAGTAAGTACCGTCCTACTCACAAAACGATGCATATTTTAAAATCATGCTTTTGAAAACTATAAAAGGAAATATTTTCATGCTTACAATTTATTGCTACTGAAACATATAAGCTAGATAAATATCATGGTGTACGCATCATAGCAAGCACATGGACTAGGATCATGACTGATCTAAACATGATATTAAAACTACTTTCACTTTAAGGTAATAATGAACTTTTGAAACTTATACATATATAAGTGAAAATAGTAATCATCCTTTTGTGGGCCCGGCATTGTGCTAACTATGCGCGCATCCCTAAATAGATCCGAGGTAGCTAATCCCGAACCCATTAGGGTACTACTAGGCGATCTGAGCCTAGGGGCGATCTAGGAGCCCACCCATGGACGATCTGAGTCCAAGCACATGCCACATAAAAGTAAAATACTTTCTTTAATCATTCTTTTCTCTTTAACCTTGCATATACTAGGCGATCTAGGGCCTAGGGGCGATCTAGGAGCCCACCCATAGATGAACTGAATCCATAATTACTGAGGCAAGGTAACTTATTTTCATAAACATTCTGTAAGAGAAATAAATTTCCACATACATACATAAATTTCGAATAACTAAAACAATGAATTTATGCATACGAACGGAACTACTTATACTGCAGGTGAGAGGTACTTACCTTATTGATGAATCGTCACAATACGAGCCTCGAAATACTATTAGATCCACGAGTCAAATTCCTGTAACAAAACATCCTCTAAATAACATATCCTAGAATAACCCCAAATGATTCTTATATCTTATCTAAATTTCACCTAATCATAACCTAATCAATTAATTAGTTAAACCCTATTAACCTTTCCAATTGGATTAATCAAACATATACCTCTTTGATTAATCAAACACTAACTATCAAACTAATTAATTGATTTACTAATTAACTACTTAATTAACTGATTAAACAATTAACTAATTACTAATTAATTATTAACTTACTATTAATTAACAATTTAATGGATTAATATCAGATCAATAATCTAACTAGTTTAACAAACTTTACTTAATCAACTACTTTAATTAATTAACTTACCTTACTTAATCTAATTAATTAGAAATCCGTCTTCTTCTTCGTGCGAGAACAGGGCAGAGGTCGGCGGCGTTCGGCGTCTTCTCCACGGCAAGCGGTGAAGGCTCACGGCGTGGGTTGGCGTTCGTGCTTCTCCGGCGAACAGTGCAAGGGAGCAGGGAGCCGCCTCTGCTTTGTCTTCTCCTTGCGCGGACAGGGTAGATTAGGGGATTGCGGCGGCCGTCGAAGACGGCGGCTGGGGGTGCAGCAGCCGCGGATCTGGACACCGACAGCAGGCGTCGAGCGTTGGCTGGGCGGCGGCGTTCTCTGTGCGCAGCAGAGGCGTCGCGGTGCTGCAGGCGGCGGTCAGGCGACGTCGGCTCTGCTTTTCCACGCGGCGGCGGCGAAGGGAAACTGAGGTGGCTTCGGTGTTCGGCTAGGGTTCCTTTAAAGCCCTCTTCCTTGGTCCGTTCCGAGCTCTTCGCCGGCAGAATCGGGCACAGCGGACGCCTTCCGCGCGGCGGACGCGGTCTCGCGGGGCGTAGGTCGCGCGGGCGAAGGGGAAGAAAAAAACCGCGATGGCTTTTCTTAACGGGCGAGGCGTTCACGGGTTTAAATCCTACCCACTAACCTCTATCAAATTGGGTTTATGGGTTTCTTTAATTGGGCTACAACAATTGGGCTGATTGTTTGGGCTTTCATTAGCTAATGGGATGATATTAATTAGGGTTGGTTTTAGTGGGTTTAATCATAAAAACTCAATCTAATAACTATCTAACTTTAATGATTAATTATTCAACCTAATAATTAATCCCTCCTTAATCTTCATGAATTCATTAGGATTACCTATACTTAACCCCCATCTCTTTACGAACTATTCTAAATCTAACTAATAATCTTAATTGGAGAAAATACGGGTGTTACAATACTCCCATCCTTATAAAAGTTTCGTCCTCGAAACTTAGAACACTCCTGGGTATGTTTATCTCATATCTTCTTTCCATTCCCAAGTTGCTTCCTTGAACTCTTGATTTTGCCAACAGCTATCTTAATTGATTGATTCATCAACTATGTCAACTGAACACATTCTATTGGTTGGTATCTCAACCTAAGTTTAGCTAACTAATCAAGTCAACTATCTATCAATAGAATCCTTCGTCAATCAACTAAAACTACTAGACAGAAAAATGCAAGTTGTTACCACAATCTCTCATCACTCACATGCTAAAAGATCTTACCTTGTGTTCTACGTATTCAATTGACCTGACTAGAACTTCTCATCTGCTAACTTGTTGGATTTTTTTTTTTTTTTTTTTGCTGCTGTCAGACTTTTCTCCACGACTGTAATCTTTGTGTCTAGGATAGAATTCCCGAGTCTTCTACTATAAATTCATCATCTATATCCCATCCTTGTAGAGTATTATCTACATTGTATATATTTAAAACACCTAGGTTATCACATTTTACAACCAAGTGCCTAACATTCTACCTTTAAGCTAGTTCAAAGAATATCACATATTCTGGAATCATTCTGTAACACTCCTCTTAATTTAGTAAAAAGACTCAGCTCAATACAATTGTACTCAATTCTTACGATTTTCTATAGGCATTTTATAGATGTAGCAATCAACTACTGAAGTTCACAAATAAAGCAATGAACTCTTTCGATTACACATTTTCCTTTATTATTTTAGTTATATATATATATTAGATCTGAAACAATGTGCATGACACCTTGATTGTCAATGGACACTTCATCGACTTAATTGGAGATTATGCAACTTAGTCATCAATAATTTGGGAGCAGGAGCCATTGCATCCAAAATGATGATAATTGACCAATTCTAAAAGCAATGCAGTTTACCCTCATTAGCGATAACATTTATCCTTTGCAATCCTTCTCACTGGCCACTGCAATAACGTGCTATTGACAATCCTAACTTAGAAAATGGTGATGACAGGCAACATCCTCATCAACAATCAAGACAATGGCCAATGAAATCAAATGGGGTTGAGTAGAAGAAAACACCAAGATATACTAGGAGAGTTACCTCTATAACAACATTTTATCTAGTTTGTCTATGATTCCATTTGACACCAATGAAAAAGAACAAAATGATTGAACTATTGTACAAGATGAACAGTATTCGATTAAACAGGGATCAGGTGTCAAAGAACTGTTGCATACTTGTGTCTGATGGCAATGCAGGAATTGAAACAGAAAATACAACAAGATTGCAACGAATGGGAAAAACTGAATCAGATACAATTAATCTACAAGCATGTCGTTGATAAATAAATAAGAAATGATCAGACGTTATCCAATGACATATGGTTCAGACTTAGCCACTAAGATATCTATTTCAAAAGATTAGCATTCTACAAACTATAATCAATAAGCAAGGAATCATCCAAGTTCCTTAACTAATAAACAGAAATATTAAACAGACAGAAAATCACAAGCATAAAAATATGAGTGAATTCAATTATTGAATGCATCTGGATCATGGAGAATCCCAACTATTAAACAAGCAATATAGAAACCAGATTATAGAAATTATGCATAAAAATTTTACTCCAATGCATTTTACACAACCATACCCCACTCCACCAACATATGGAATCTGGGAACCTGCTAGGTTCAGACTACTCCCTAACCTATAGTTATCCATGATTAACCATCAAACCATGTTGATCATTCTAAACAGGCAAAATGTGTTCAATTCAAAGTTATAATTTCACATCTAATATGAAATAGGTAGCAAGACACATTGATATTTATGCTCACTTCCACAAGACTATCACGTGAAATTTAAGCATCTTTATAGAAAAAGTCACTTAACTAGCATTTGTCTAGGGAAAGAAAAGGTCGTTTCTTAATTTCATTTTCTTCTTCCTCATGGATTTCAAGATAAAATTCATACTTCATATCAAATTTCATTCTAATTTCAGTAACCGAAACTCTGCACTTTCCGATTTATGCTATTTCTACTCAGTTGGTCATTTGTTAAAATAGAGTTTAAGAATCCTCCACACTTTGTAGTTTGGTGTTCTTCCAAATTGGCACGTTTTCTAGCCATTTCTTTCTATTCATATATGACAAGTAAGGCCAAAGAAAAAATTTCTATTCTATTAATACTTCACTATTTTATTAACATATCACACATGAACATGTCTAAGTCAAGAATCCTTCTTTATATTATTCATAAAAAGATATCATAAAAGGAAAACATATATGTACTTTCTTACTTGGGAGGCGGCAGGGTCAATGCTTGATGTGAGTGTGGCGGAAGGGCGGAACCTGCTCTGATACCATTTGTAACGCCCCCCTCTTTCTTATACTAATAGGGAGACGTTACGTACTTACTTTAACTTTTAATTAAATAAAATAACTCAATTAAAATATTCTTTTTCTGTTTAACATGCGGAAGCAAAAGAAATAAATATATAATTCTTAGACATAAAATAAACATTTATTTAATTTCTTGATCTTATTCCGCGGTTCCGTCGACACCACACATCAAACACTTTTCCAGCTGCCTCCTTTTTCCTAAAACTTTTCCTTTCCTTTATCTGCAGTATAAGGAAAATAAAACTATAAGCATAAAGCTTAGTAAGTACCATCCTACTCACAAAACGATGCATATTTTAAAATCATGCTTTTGAAAAATATAAAAGGAAATATCTTCATGCTTATCATTTATTGCTACTGAAACATATAAGCTAGATAAATATCATGGCATACGCATCATAACAAGCACATGGACTAAAATCATAACTGAACTAAACATGATCTTAAAAACTACTTTCACTTCAAGTTAGTAATGAACTTTTGAAAACTTATACATATAGTAAGTGAAAATAATAATCATCCTTCTGTGGGCCCGGCATTGTGCTAACTATGCGCGCATCCCTAAATAGATCCGAGGTAGCTAATCCCGAACCCATTAGGGTACTACTAGGCGATCTGAGCCTAGGGGCGATCTAGGAGCCCACCCATGGACGATCTGAGTCCAAGCACATGCCACATAAAAGTAAAATACTTTCTTTAATCATTCTTTTCTCTTTAACCTTGCATATACTAGGCGATCTAGGGCCTAGGGGCGATCTAGGAGCCCACCCATGGACGAACTGAGTCCATAATTACTGAGGCAAGGTAAATTATTTTCATAAACATTCTGTAAGAGAAACAAATCTCCACATACATACATAAATTTTTGAATAACTAAAACTATGAATTTATGCATACGAACGGAGCTACTTATACTGCAGGTGAGAGGTACTTACCTTATTGATGAATCGTCACAATACGAGCCTCGAAATACTATTAGATCCACGAGTCAAATTCCTGTAACAAAACATCCTCTAAATAACATATCCTAGAATAACCCCAAATGATTCTTATATCTTATCTAAATTTCACCTAATCATAACCTAATCAATTAATTAGTTAAACCCTATTAACCTTTCCAATTGGATTAATCAAACATATACCTCTTTGATTAATCAAACACTAACTATTAAACTAATTAATTGATTTACTAATTAACTACTTAATTAACTGATTAAACAATTAACTAATTACTAATTAATTATTAACTTACTATTAATTAACAATTTAATGGATTAATATCAGATCAATAATCTAACTAGTTTAACAAACTTTACTTAATCAACTACTTTAATTAATTAACTTACCTTACTTAATCTAATTAATTAGAAATCCGTCTTCTTCTTCGTGCGAGAACAGGGCAGAGGTCGGCGGCGTTCGGCGTCTTCTCCACGGCAAGCGGTGAAGGCTCACGGCGTGGGTTGGCGTTCGTGCTTCTCCGGCGAACAGTGCAAGGGAGCAGGGAGCCGCCTCTGCTTTGTCTTCTCCTTGCGCGGACAGGGTAGATTAGGGGATTGCGGCGGCCGTCGAAGACGGCGGCTGGGGGTGCAGCAGCCGCGGATCTGGACACCGACAGCAGGCGTCGAGCGTTGGCTGGGCGGCGGCGTTCTCTGTGCGCAGCAGAGGCGTCGCGGTGCTGCAGGCGGCGGTCAGGCGACGTCGGCTCTGCTTTTCCACGCGGCGGCGGCGAAGGGAAACTGAGGTGGCTTCGGTGTTCGGCTAGGGTTCCTTTAAAGCCCTCTTCCTTGGTCCGTTCCGAGCTCTTCGCCGGCAGAATCGGGCACAGCGGACGCCTTCCGCGCGGCGGACGCGGTCTCGCGGGGCGTAGGTCGCGCGGGCGAAGGGGAAGAAAAAACCGCGATGGCTTTTCTTAACGGGCGAGGCGTTCACGGGTTTAAATCCTACCCACTAACCTCTATCAAATTGGGTTTATGGGTTTCTTTAATTGGGCTACAACAATTGGGCTGATTGTTTGGGCTTTCATTAGCTAATGGGATGATATTAATTAGGGTTGGTTTTAGTGGGTTTAATCATAAAAACTCAATCTAATAACTATCTAACTTTAATGATTAATTATTCAACCTAATAATTAATCCCTCCTTAATCTTCATGAATTCATTAGGATTACCTATACTTAACCCCCATCTCTTTACGAACTATTCTAAATCTAACTAATAATCTTAATTGGAGAAAATACGGGTGTTACACTCTCTTGCTCAATTACTGAAATCAGCTGACTTGATGCTACCATTTGACAGTAGTTTGTAGACTGAGTTTACTGAGAATGATCCTGTTGCATCCATCTTCAGTATAGTGTCATTGCTATCAGAATCTAATTGAACAGATTGAGTAGCTCCTTGAAGTAGTATCAACTCATTGTATGCCACCACAGCTCTAGACACCAATTGAAATGCCAATCTTGCCAAATTAATTGAGTTACAGTTATGTTTTTGTTTGTTGTGGCTAAGAATAAGGATTGGAATTCATTTTTAAGCAATATATCACTTCTCAGTCTGCCTTTCCAGAATCTAGTGTTGGCCCCATTTTCCACCACACTACTCACAGCTGATAAAAACGCATCTCTGATCAGTTTGTCTTCCTTTCACCTCCTGCCCAATGATCATGCTGAAAGTAAGTGTGTAAAACCCAGAGTTTCAATAGATGTTGGCAGTCATCATCGAAAGTACTCCAACACCATGAACAAGCAAGGACTGAATTCATAAGTCCAAGATCAAACAATCTTAGTCCCTCAAGTTTTTTAGGTCTAACGATACTACTCCATGACACCATGCTGAAACTTTTCTAATTTTGATGATCCCGTACAAGAATTTTCTTCTCAATTTGTCTACCTCTCTTATTACCCACTTAGGTAGTTTAATTTCAATTTGATTTACATGCTATCTTAAATTCACCTAACATTAAGAGATTAAAGAATTCAATTTTGTATATTTTAAAATCAAATGAACATCCTCAATTATTATTATTTTTTATTTTTTATCCAAATAAGCTTGACGTGCAGTTCAAATTGTTGATGTATATTAAAATTCTGATCTGATGTGTGTGTAAATAATGAAAATATATTTGTCATTGCAACTTAAAATCCACATAAAAAATTATAAGATTTGATTGAATTCAGCTTAATTCAAACTTAACTAACTCAAATTAGATAATTTAGTTAAACTTTAACTAAATTATATACTAAACTCTATTTTCTTTAATAGAAATAGATATAAATGTTGGAGTTTTTCTCTATTTGGTGGGCTCGTACGTTATTTGTGACATGCAGCTATGTGTCATTAAGAAAACCAAACTCGTTAAATAATCTACCTTATGTTTATTAAGGGATTGAGTTATTAAATATAGAGTTCATGCGTAGAACATATTAATCCACACCATTATCATTAATAAGTTGATAATGGATGAGGTCATATATATAGGACATGGTTCCGGTTGAATTAGGGATTTTGACAGATCTCTTTGCTCCTCATTGGTGGAAAGATTACGACATCGTCAACCTAACTCTACTAGAATACCAGCCCCTTGCTCTCCCTCTTCTTCTGTAAGTTTCTCAGATTCGTAGACGGCACATAGAGACAATGACTTTTCCATTACAATTACATTCATCATCTTCCTTTGATATTTAATTATTTTCTGCTATAGAATCATGACGTACTAGATCCTTGTTATTTTATTTTTCTTTATATGAGTTCATACATATTTTAGAATTCATGCAGTTAGAAAAACTTAATTCCCAACAAGTAGTATTAGAGTCATGGTTGTTGCATCATTTTTTATCGCGATAAAATTAAGATTTTCATTGATTTCATTGTTTTTACACTAGATTTGATTTTTCTAGTGCAAAACAATTTTATCGCGTCGTGGTTGGCTTGCTCCTGAGTTGAGGGCATGACTCCGTCTTGGCTTTTATTGTTCTTCTTTCATTCTGTCTTATTTCACACCGATTTTCATCCTGCAAATGCAAAAGTACAAGAGCAAACTTCTGAACTAGAAAATAGAGAAAATATGTCTAATGCATAAATAAAGGATGTGATAAACATAGAGTATCAACATGAAAATGTATAAAGATATGCAATAAAAGTAGTAAAAATATATGTATACCCTACACACATCAGTAAATCATCATCAATGCTCTTTACATAAATGCAATAGTCATACTCACATCTTTCATACCTATTTTGAAGCATGTAGGAGTCAAAATGCTTATACCACTATCTTGGAGATTGCTTTAATCTATAAAGTGACTTCTTCAATTTACAGACTAAGTGCTCTTCCTTAGGCTGACTAAAACCTTGTGGTTTTGATATGTAAATATGCTCCTCTAAATCACTATGAAAAAATGTCATCTTCATATCCATTTGCTCCAACTGCAAATCTTTACATCCATTTGCTCTAACTACAAATCATGAGGTGCTACCAAAGCTAATACCACCCTAATAGATGTATGTCTGACCATTGAAAAAAAAATCTCATCATTGTCAATCCCCATCCTCTATAAGTAACCCTTTGCTAGGCAAGACGTGAACTTCTCCTTATCCTTTTTCTGAAACTACTTCTTTCTTCTTGAATACCCACTTGCATCCTATAGCTCTCTTCCCTTCAGGAAGCTCTACTAAATCTCATATCATGTTCTTATGCAATGACTCTATATCTCCTTCATGGCTCCCATCCACTTGTCCTTCTTTGAGTCTGGCTATAGTCTTATCATTGTTGTAATTTTTTTGATATTTGTCTCTCTTCCTCCTGAGTAAGTTATAACATGACTCTTTCATTAAGTACTACATCTCTGCTAATCACCACCTTGTTTGCCTTAGAATCCCAAAGCTTGAAGCCTTTCACCCCTATCTGATAACCTAAAAAAATATACTATTTAGATTATGCATCCAACTTTGATCTATCTTCACTAGAAATATGCAAGTAGATTGTGTATGTTAGATTTGAGAGGTGTCCTAAGGCAATCGCCTTACGGTTATACTATTTATTGGATAAATAGCAATTCACTATTTGAGTGCACATTCCATATGTGTTTGATTGGATCTTAAACTCAAATACTGAATGTCCGCAATACGATTCATAGCGTAAGAGAATTTGTGATTGGATCACAACTAGTAAGCATCTCTACACGTGTAATTATGAATGTATTGGAATTATCCCTAGTCGAGGATTGATGAGTACGGATGTCATCGATTTTGTCGAGACTAGCATGTTTTGAACTCCTTGGTTAGCCAAGCAGCTGATCTCACTGCTGTCAACATTAGATGTTGAGAGTTAAACGTGGATGTTGGTTAAAGGTAACCAGTTCATTGGAGTGACCTGTCTTGAGACTTCATATGGTTCTATATATATGTCAATGAAGATCTCAATGCAGCTTAAGTGCGAGTTTCCTTTGACTTGCGGTATTCAAGTCACCTTGGTCATGGAGGCTTATACTTTGACATCTTAAGTAAGCATCTCCAAGGAGGTGTGGACCCGAGATGATTGGGTATAAGTCGAAGTGTCCGAAGGTGTTTGAATAGTCCACAGAGGATTCACCGCTCCTTGAAAAGGGAGACGTATACCTTGCGGCCGCTTGTCAGGATTGTTACTAAAAGTCTTTGGCCAAAGCGTTACATGTTAAGAGTACAGTACTCTTGGATACGTGTACGAGTAACTTGAATCCACAGGACAAGAAAGCAGCTTGGGCTAGGTGTGACGTAGTCAGCCTAGTGGGGACCGACACATAGACCATGTCCTGAACCAAGCGGGTATAAGACGGTGAAAGGAATGAGACACGTTTAATTAGAGCTGCTGAAGGGTTTAGAAGACGTTCTAGAATCAATCGTTGATTTTTCGGTCAATTGGGGATCATAATATACTACTAGGTATCACTCATGATCGTTCCGTACTTAATGGTTAATTACGGACGGCCAACATAGCCGGGAACCTATTGGGTCACACGCACTACAAGTTCTCCGAAGGACTTAAAACGAGTTTGAGAATTAGATTCTCAGAACGAGAGAAATAAAATCTGGTTGAACCAGACAATGGACAAAATGATGGAACTCGTCTTACGAAGACGAAACGAATGAAACTGATTTCGTTCAAATCAGAGGTCGTTTGG
This sequence comes from Curcuma longa, assembly GCF_044706935.1. Taxonomy (NCBI): domain Eukaryota; kingdom Viridiplantae; phylum Streptophyta; class Magnoliopsida; order Zingiberales; family Zingiberaceae; genus Curcuma; species Curcuma longa. The sequence goes on along the minus strand of NC_133865.1, from coordinate 266,598 downwards.
TTAGTGAACCAGATGATTCAGTTTTGAATCAAATTGAACCAACTTGGTTTGGCTCACGATGGAAGAGGTTTTGGTAGAACGGAGGTGATGAGGAGCTTCATTTTGTGAAGACGAAATGAACAAAACTGATTTGGATCAAATCGGAATTCGTTTGGTTAGTGAACCAAGCGAATTAGTCTTGAAGCCGGTCTGATTCGATTCGCTACAGTAACATGATCTGGTTTAATCTGAATCAAGTTCTGTTTTGGTTTTGGTTCATTTCAAAATCCGGTTCAGGCTAAACCAATCAACCAAACCCTAATCGGTTAAATACTGTAGCTTCTCACAGAATTCTGATCGCGATCTCTGTAGCGCCTGCGCGAGAGGAGCTCCTGCAGATCTTCTTCGCGGCGCCTGCCTCCCTACTGCTGCTCTCCCAAAACCCTAAGCCGCCGAAGGTTTCTTCTTCCTCGCTGTGCATCACCGACATCTCCTCTTCCTTGCTGAGATCCGCGAACGAAGGCACGGCGGCATCGAGCTAGCGGTGGATCTTCCAGAAGTCGCGGAGGACTTCCGGCGGTCGCGGCATCAAGCCCGCGGTGGTCTTCCGGCGCTCACGGTGGTCTTCCGGCTGGCGCTTCGCGTGGGTGATAAAAGGGAATCGGAGCTCACTTCAGTCCGGCGATTGCTTGCCGATCGCTTCTTCGAGCGTTCACAGATGGGAGAAGAAGATCGCGACCTTGCGCTGTCGGCTCCAGTTTCGGATTCAGTTTCTTCCCTGATGTGAGTTGCGAGAAACAACATGGGAAGGTTGTTGACTGACCGGAGGAAACAGAGAGATTGCTTGCTCTGTTTTATGGGTTTTTTGTTTTCCCTTTTGCTGCCGGTGTTGGACACTAGCAGGCAGTGTTGTATTGTGGATGGCGACCAGAGGAGAAGAAAAACCTAGATATCTCTTGTGAAAGAACTTTCTCGGTATCCAGTCGCCGGAGCTCTCGTGAAGAGTTACAGTCGACTATCAATAAAGTGTTCGTCGATGATAGTTATTTCCGGAGAACATTCCATCATGATCGGAAGGGTTCCGACCATTTGTTCGTTATCGGCGGTCAATGGTTGACCATCGATAAACTACATCGGGAATACGATTCTCGATGATAGTTAGAAAGTCCCGGAACGATCGCGACACACATTGTTGCGCAGTTTTCGGAATTAGGCTTTCCTCTCGATTCGATCGTCGTCGATCATCGGCTAGTACCGAAGACGATGACACGACTCGTGGCTTCCGAAGCCGTCCAGACGGGAGCTTGGCGTGGATCACTAGTAGAGGCGGGATTCAGACGAGGACCGCTCGATTGATTCAACACGGCTCAACATTGTCATCGCGAGGTACACATTTAGAATAATTTTATTCTGCAAATTTTATTTATGCAAGTAGAATAAATGTTATTCTGAAAAATTTTAATTTCCTGCCAAGCCTTGTATGCTATTATTTCCTGCTATGCAAGCATGTGTATGATAATAATTAGTTCAATTATTTGTTATATTTCCGCTGCGCACGTTTACGGAACGTGTAGACACGCGCATTGCACTGGGACGATCCCAACAGTGTAGGATCAAACTTCACGCTAGAGCATTATTAATTTTACGAGTTTTAAAGAACGAAAAATAACTCTAAACAATATAAATAGAGTAATGTATCGGAAAAAATAAGCAATTAAAGCAGGTATATGACAAACTTGATAATAATATTTCCTAAGTTAAGCATGCAAGATTTTTATAACATAAATTGTAAGAATGCGTGATATAAATAAATTGATTCTTATTACGATTAACTCATTTTTAGAAAGATTCTAGAGGAAGAGAAACCTTAAAAAGAACCTAAAAAATAAAGCATACAAGAATACAATAATATACGACAACAATGTAATGATAGTGTTATGCTCAAGTTGCTATATTCAAAAAATGAAGCGCGATGTTGCAACACATGACCAAAGTAGCATTTGAAAAGCATTGCGATTGAATGTGAGCACGAGCATGTTGAGAATGATTGAGAATGAGATGATTGAAAGCTCTGCCTCAGCTCCTTTTATAGGCCTTCTTCGAATGTTGACATGACGATTGACTAAATCATCCCCGATCGTTTGGAAGTCTGCTAACATGGCTGCAACATTTATCCAATAAGAAATGTTATCTACGATCCTGATCGACTAGGATTCCCTCGATCACCTAGAGCTAGGTCAACTTCATTCTTTTGACTTGACTTTCCTATATCATAGGATTCCATTTATACCGATCGCTTGGACGCTACGATCTCCAACCAGTCACCCGTGCTTCCTCTTGGTCGCATAGAATCGTCGAACTTTGCTTCCCTATACTTGGTACATGTAATCAATATGATATTGATTTTAGCTTTACTCATGTGTACTTTGGCTTGATGTTCAACTCCCAACTGATCCATCTAGTGTGATTTGTCAAGCCACAACTTTCAGCTACCTTCACTTGCACTTGTCTGCCAAGTCACAGCTCTCAACTGTCTCCTTAGATTTTGTTTTCTAGTTTCTAAGTAGGACATTTCTATTTGGTTTCTAACCAAGACTTTCAACTGTCTAGTTTTCAACCAGAATTTTGTACTTGCATAGCTTCATTAGGATTTAGCTAATTTACTTAATTTTCAACTAGGACTTCTATCTGTCAAGTAATCTACTTTAGTTGATATAAAATCATCAGTTCACAACAACCTAACTTTATACTTGTCATACATCAAAATATTGGGTTCACTGTGGTGCTCTTAGCACCAACAAGCTAGACATTGGCATGGGTTTTAGAGGATTTAAGGGCGTGAGCCAAAGGTTCTAATACCATATAATGCTTTAGAATGAATGGATATTATTGATCATAATAATAAAATTATATATTATTATTTTGATGTCTAGCAAACTTAGATAAATATGAATAAATTCCTAATTTTGATAACTATTTATAAGGAATGAGATTAACTAAAGATGATAACTAAATCAATCAAATCTATATAAACTTTTACAAATATACACATATCTAATCTAATAATATCTTCAAGAGAAGTAGCCTTATTTGTATCATGATATGCACGTAACTCACATATCGAGTGACAATATAAGAGAAGTGGTGTAGAATAGTACCTTTTGTGGTGTAGAATAGTACCTTCATGATAAAAAATAATTCTCTTAATATATTTTCAATATTTTTCAATAGGTGCAAGTATAAATTAACAACTACAGTAATTGTGACAATATTTTCAATGGGACTCAAATATTTCTGCAATAGATCCAAGAATCAATTATAAAGATGCAGAGAAACCACAAACAATAATTGATGTGAAAACAAGGCATGTGTGATCCATTTTAACCTATTAGAAAAGTCCAAAATTTTATTTATCACAATAAAAGCATGAAAGATTTTAGTGGTCTACTGTAGTATATCTATATATTTAAATTTACAATTTGAATAGATAATGATCATAAAGTAATTTTAAATTGAAATTGTTATATAATCACTTTTTAGTTGTTGGTCACTTTTAAGAGTATGGATGGACTGCCTCCTGAAGTACTTCTACATATTAAAATTTAAAATTTAGATATCATGAAATAGTTTTTATCAAAAGTACTACATAACATTTTTTTTATTTTTAAATTTATAGCATATGTAGTATTTTTTTTAATTTTTATGATATTAATAAAATTATTTTGATTTCCATTATTTTTTATTTTTTAAATTTATAACTTATATAGAATTTTTAATAGGCTATATGATATTGTTTTGAAAAGCGGATTTACTATTTGTAGGAATTTTTCTTTAAATAGGGAGCGCAATCAAAGGATGCTGGGCGTCTAGGTTGGCCGCTGCGTGCACTTCCCGATTTACCCTGGTGGTCGATGGGAAACTTCCGTGGGACCGAGCCGGTCACCCCTAGGGATAGTCAATGAGACTAATTGGGATTTATCATTTTTTGAAAAGCGGATTTACAATGACAGTTAGGTTACAACAGGAGAAGCGATTGAGGTGTCCAAAAAAATGACTTCCTTTTGATTTTTGCTCAATTAGAGTTTGGCGGTAAGTTAGATAACAATAATGGTGGTCGAGTTTGACAATATGTCGTGGTGGCCTCGATGACCTTATCTTCTTCTGCAAAAGGTAGAATCCGCTACACCAGCGACCCCACACGGTCGGTCCCATAACCATATGTGAGAAGGTAAATTAAGAAACTACAGTTGGTCATGATGGAGGAGAGTATTGTCTCGACTTCGATTTTGACCTTAAGATAGGCGGTGAGGAGGACAATGAGGTCGATCAAAAAGATAGGAAATCTTAGCCACCTTAAGGGCTTGAATCTAGGATGTTGTAGATTCAGGATATCGGTGTCAAATAGTCATCTAATTATAGCAAGGAGGGTAGTCAAGGGAGCATAACTAGAGCAAAATGAATTTGACAGCATAATTTGATCGCGGCTATGCAACACTATTGAATATGGCACAAAGAGTGGTCATGGAGACATCTTGATCTCACGTCACAAGGCATAGTCAATTAATCTAATCTTTGATTGGCGTTTGGACAAAAGGCATAAATCTAAAAGTGATTATCAATGCATATTAAAATTTGATCAGTCTATGTGCACCAATTAAGAATTTAATTTTTCTAAAATATAATATTTTGACATGAATTTAGTTGAGCTTAAATTAAATTGATAATTTGATTCAATTGCAGTTTAATTTATATGTTAATTCTATTTGGTTCAATTCTAAAATCATTTTCAATTTCATCTAATTCACTTTTATTTTATTAATCTAATTTGATTTATTTACTCCAACCTAATTCAAATTAATATACTTAATTATCCATTTTTTTAACATGGAGTAATTATTAATTATAGAAATTAGAATAAAGTTGTATTTTTTTATAGAAAAACTGAATTATAATTTCTTTAGTAGTCCAGTTTGGTTCTAAGTTAAAAACTTAAACACATCCACTCAAATCACATCACTATTTGTAATTAATAAAAAAAATGTTGCTATCACTTAACCATATCAATATAAAAATATAAAACGAACTATTTAACAAAATGCTATGAATTTGAAAAATATTTAGAACTATAAACTATGACTGGTATAGACAAATAATCAATTGAATAAATTATAATGTTTAAAGTTAAAATTTAAAACTAGTTTATAAAATGGATTTAACAGAATTTTCTTTTCAAAAATTAACTATTATTAAAATTGAACATTAAAAGCACTTCAACATATCTCTTTGTGAATTTATTTTAATCTCTGCATCATCAAGTTTATAGAACTAAAGAGCAATAATCATCTCATTAGGAATTTAGAGTTACTATTCGTAAATCTGTTTTCAGCATTTGGAGAAAGGAAGAAGCCGGAGAGGTGTTAGCTGAGCAGTTTGGTTGTTCATATCAAGATTTGCCTATGAAATACACAACATCAGCCTCACGGCCAAGTCCAGGAATGGGAAAGAGTCTGCAGTGATTAGATTGGCAGAGATCAAATGAGACAACAAACACCACTATTTGTTATTTTAATAATCCAAAGACTCTTACAGCTCAACTACCAAATTAATTTTAGAAGTGGAGACCTCCTTTTTAATTCATCCATTGAATAAATTCAAAAATACAAATAGTCCCTCACCTAACTCTCAACGTCTTAAATTTTTCATCATGTTGTTGAAGAAAAAATATTTTACAGTGCACCGTAATAACTGAGATTCAAATCATGAATAATTTAATTAATCTACTAAACGCTTTACCACTGCATCATGCTTACCTTAGGACTACTTCCAGGAAAAGAAATTAAAGCAACATTCAAACAAACTTTAATAAACTCTGAAGAAGCATTTATAAATACATTATTTGGAGAATTAGAGAGAGGAAAGAAATGCGGCTTTATTACATACTAGACTGTCATTCTACTATTCAAAGATAACCCATAAAAATCTTGCACAGATAGGCAACAAGAATGATGAACACCAACCGTACCTGCACGACATGAGCATTCAAATATTATCCAAATTTACTCGGCTTACATGCGGAAACGTAATCACAAGCAGAAGTTAAAGGATACAGGCAAACTATGAAGTAAAGTTTCACCATTTTTCTTATATTTGACAGGGCCACATGTACAGGTGATGCCCAAACCAAACTCATTAACCTGGATGGGATCTCTATTTAGTTAAAACTTTACCTAAGATTGTCACTTCTTCCCTACTTCATGCTAACCCCCTCCCACCACTCGGAGCAGATACCACACATCCCTTCCTCAATGACATCCGACAACGCCATATACTCTCTGGTACCACATCCACGACTTTCCATGTCCAGTCAGAGATTTGAAATTACTTGAGGCCAACTAGGTGATTCTACTATCAATGGTGGAGTTCCTTTGCGAGGGGTCCGACATCAATCCTGGCCATCATCGCATCAAATTTCCTCCAACCTTTTGAACTTTATGCATTGGTTTAATTACTTTGTATTATTTCTCTTATGCATTTAGAACTTTATGATTATTATAGTTATTTTATGTCCCTTCTTAGTACATACTTGGGAAAAAGTTTCATGCTTCCTATATTAGTTTTTTGAAAAAATATATATATATATATTATGATAACACAACCACATCAACATGTATAACAAACTGATATGGCAATGCTATCATATCACTCATGGCAAAATGCCTAAAACTTAGTTTAAGATGTAACTATAATTTCCATATATCTTCCATCCTCTTCATAGAATTATATTTTTCTCATGCATGAAGAAATGGCTAAAACTTAGTTTAAGATGCAACTATCATTACCATAATCTTTCATCATCTTCATCAAGCAAGCTATCCCTCATTCAAGTCCCTAGGATAACTTCCTAGCACTCTCAAGAATGTTGCAAATTCCTGTAAAGGAAAAAGTCCAAGCTAAGTTTTAGACGAGGAAAGGAACATAAACTATATAAAGGAAAATACATACCTTCAAATGCCTAAGGGCATTTTGTGCATTTTCAGAAGCCATTGATTTCTCAAAATCGACATAAAACAGGTAGTCAAAGTGCCTAAAAATTGAACAAAATTCTCAATATCTTACTATGCAGGAAACAAATATGCAACGAGAAATCATGATTACTGCAATGTGATACTTTAAACGCCCATTATTGCCATCTTCAGATATACGGAAAGGCTGGTTTTTCCTGGGACGGCTTTCGATCTGAAAAATCACTGGTAAGTTATATGTCAACTAAATATTACAAAACTCAAACAAGCCTATATAAGTTGAATCAATATGGCAAACCTTTGTTAGGTTGATATCCCTCATAGCAAAAACTGCAAGTGCCTTGAAAAGCACACCTGGGCCTTCTTCAAGAGAGAAAACTATGCTTGTCTAACACAAAAATAAAAATAAAATAGTCTAATCTTACAAAACTGATGAATATGACTAATACAAAGTTGTTATAAAAAAGACTCAATATAGAGAATGCATTGGTGCATTTAGCATTAAGTACTATTCAATTTTCCAGTCACCAAATCGTTACCTTAAATGGCTTATCATTGACTGGAATTATGGGTTCCCTGGCGAGCATCAAGAATCTAGTAACATTATCAGGATCATCCTAATTTGATGAATATATGGAATCAGTTGTGCAGCAATTAAATATATGAAACAAATCAATGAGAAACAAACATTATCACCTGAATGTCATGGTCAAGGATATTCAACCCATATATTTCAGCAGCCAAGGAACTGGCAACAGCCCCAGCATCTTCGAGTTTGTTGGTAGCAACAAACTGAGCCGAGCAAGTTCACATAAATAATGCAGATTAAATTGAAATTAGCCCATGTTTAGCAATAGTCAAGTTTAAATTACAAAGCTAAATTTAATTTCCCTTTCAATGTTTAGTAACCTAGTGCTTCATAAACTGACTCCCAAAAGAGGAACAAGAAAAGAAAACATGGATAAGTACTGAAGCATAGGCATCTTACCTTTGCAGCTCCAGCTGTATCATCGACAGCTTCTCTGATGACTCCTAGTTTTGCGAGCGTATTCTCACATTGAGCAAGAGCCTGAAAAAATTAAAGTTATCATAACATCTTTATTGTTAAAAAAAAGGAAAATTGAATCAAGAGAAAGAAAAAAAAAAACAAGAGAGGGAAAATGAAAGTTGTGCCTGAGGATGACTAAGAACTCTTTTCAGATCTTGTTTCTTCACACCATGATTGGCTAGTAAGCAATGCCGAACAGCGTGTTTAACTTCCCCAACAATGTGCAAATTATATCTCAGTAAAAGATCATAATTGCGATGGATGCTGCCACCAAGTGAATTTTCAATAGGTAGAACTGCTCGATCAGCAAGCCAACGTTGAACTGCCTGCAAGATCATAACAGGATGATCAGTTTGTAGGTAACACCCACTCTTTGATTGGCAATTAAATAGTTTCAATTAGTAGTTTATTGAGTCCTGTGATAGGACTCTAGTGTATATTATCAGAGAATAGTAAAGTTTGATTACCAACAAGAATATTCTATTTATTTAAATTACCAAGCATAGTTGCATGCATATTAAAAGAATTTCTACCTTTTGAATTTGTATAATTAAAAGTGGCCATGATGCTCTTCTCTTATTTGAAGTGTAGCATTACATCTAATGTTTAGCTTTGTGTAAAGACTATTTCCACCTATGATGCTTTCCATTCATTTGAAGCATACCATTACCTCTCCAATTTGAGATAGGCAACATGGATCCTATCTTTCGCTGAGCCTATGCAAAGCTATAACTAGTAATATTTATCTCAATTAAATCATTATTTGTTACATTAACTAAAGTTTTGTTAGGTCTTTCCCTACTATTAAAAAGGATAAAGTTCATTCATATTTCTTGCTAAGTGAGTTATTGTAAAACTTCGGTTACAAGCAAATCAATAAATGCAAACCAAATTCGTTCAGGTAGGATGTCAGATAAGATAAAAAAAGCCATGCCTTACAATAAAATGAAATGTAAGAGTCATGGCAAATGTTACTAAATACAGTTGCCCCAGGCTTAAATTGAAGGGAATGTTGGTAGAGTGACCATAGATCCATGCACCTCAACATCTCTCAAGGTTGCATGCCATAATCAGCAATCTGATGAGAAAGAAGAAAATATTCTACAAAAGAATTACCTATTCATTGAATGAATATAACGCTGAGATGACAATCTAATCCATAAGTTTGACAAATTTGTGAATTGCAATAATATAGTCTCATAGAACTTGAGTAAAATAAACTACGTTAGCTAGAAATAGTAAAAAAATATAAAAATTGTATTTTAAACAAAGTAGAACAAAATAAAATTGAAATATTCAGACAAAAAACCAATTTATTTTAGTAGATAATTTATTTTGAAGTTATCTGTTTTTATTTGTGTCATTCTCCAGAGGAAAATTCAAACTTAAAATGACTAGAAGTGAAATTTTCTAGAATATTTGCCTTATCATCCATGGTTGTCCAATTGGGGAGTTAACATGAATGCCCGTAATATTTGACAACATTAGAGATAAGAGTGCTGGCACTATAACTGAAAGAATAAAATCTATCATAAAATCAATGGACAGAGATAAATGCTCAAATACAACACAGTAAGATAGCAATTCCTCTAATTGAGAAGTAAATTAATGTTTGTCAGTTAAGCATTAAAATCATTTTTTCTCACAATATAGATTGGTATGGTGAGAGTGAATGTTTTTGTGGATGGGAAAAATGCTTGACTCATGCAAACCATCTCATATAATGTACTTTTTCAATCTACGAGGTGAAGATTTCATTCATGTAACTACCTCCATCTATGCCAATCTTGTAATTCTTGTCTGAAGATACCAATGCATTTCCTATGTCTGTCAATGTCGGTGTAGTTACAATAAATCATAATTTAAAATTCAAAGTTCTTCCTTGTCTTCATCTCTTAATGAATGTTCACCTATAGGATCAATTACTTATTCATTTAAAAGATCTCCACAATATTCCTTATTTCTGCATATTATTACTAAAATTGAATACAACGACAACCAAACATTATCCCACTAGGTGGGGTTAGCTATATGGATCTTTCTATGTCATTGAGCTCTATCCCCTACTATATTATCATTTATATTTATCCCCTACTAAAATTGAATGCCATGACAAAAAGATATTTCTTGTTATGGTCTATCACTTGAGAGTTAGGCATTTCTCATCTTCTATTATATTGTGGAATGATGTGATAAGTAGTATCTACTCTTAAGGCAAGTGATAGCAGGTTGTTTCTCAGATGAGGTAGCAAGTTATGCTTGAAACATAGAAAAGCTAAAGGTATTATCTAATATTTATAATCTTTGACAAGCCAATTCTATAGTGATACGAATGATTTGACTCTCTATGGATCTGACTAAAGTCCCTTAACCAATTTATTGAGAGACAATCTAGGGTCTTCCTTAATGCCCCAACATGTTGAATTCCTCAAACTAGCTTTGCTATTTTGTTACACTAAGGGTCTGTTTACTTGAGCAGATAAGTCAGCAATGGATGGCAGAGAGAATGGATTACATAGATTATTCGTCTATCCCGGTCTTTACTAGGACCAATAGATTGAGAATGGATTACTTAGATTATTTGCCTGTCCAAGTCTTTCCTAGGATTACTTTTGTCGTTTCTCTAAAATTTTAATTCAAGTGATTTTCTAATTGCATATTGCAAAATTTTATTTTTAAAAGTAAATAAGTTACATAAAAATGAACTAAAAATTATATGAATTTATCAAAAACACATTAAAACAAAATTGAGTAATTGCTTTTTAATTCAAATATCTAATTAATATAGTATCATTAAAAAATAAAATTCAAATAAAAAGGATTAAATAAGTAAATCTCATTTTAAACTCTTCCCTTTAACAAATGCCAAAATGTCAACATACTGGTATAGAATGATAAAAATTTTAATTATTTAATTATTATTCTCTTAATTTTGAAGTTAAAAAAAGAAACATATTAATAGAGTAAAATCCATGTAAAGTGTCAATACAACATGGTGATAAAAGTATAACATACTGAAACTCTAGCATGAAACTAAAGTTTATGCCAACAAGATAAATATATGTCTCAAGCAAAGATCTTATAAGATTATGCAAAAGGAATAAAAAGAAAAAGTAGCAGCAGAAGCAAAAAAACAAAAAGTAGTAGAATTTTTCATATGGTCAATATATAGGTACAATATTAGTGTGGGAGGGTTATAATGTGTCATAACTCATTGTCCCGCATACATTAAAATCTATAACTTGGATACAACATAATGTTAAATGAATTGACTTAATGGAAATGAAATATCATGAGTTTACTTATTTATAATTAATATGATGTTTTATTTGTTCCTAATATATATAAATTGTATAATTGATACAATAGCAACCAAGTCTTATTCCACTAAATGAAGTCGATTATATGAATACTCCTACATCATTGGACTCGATCCCTTACTATATTGTCATTTATATTTAAATGAATTTTATCTTATTTTAATATTGTTAATTAAGTCTTCTTTCGTCTCCCTCTCTCTCGATTAATTTGCACATTTGTTATAGTCTCACAATGCCTAACTGGAAAATTTATTGGTACATGTCTATACCATTTTAAACATGTCTATTAGAGTTTTCCCTCAATAGGTGCAATCCTACTTTCTTTCTAATATTCTTATTTTTCTTCTGTCTATCTTCATATGTCCACGCATCCACCTTATCATCCTCATCTCTATGACTCTCATTTTCTATTTGTGTGCTCATTTTCTAGCCCAACATTCATCAAAGTAGATCTAACTATTATTTTGTAAAACTTCCCTTTGAGCTTTAGAGGTACTTTACAATCACAAAGAACACTTGATATCCTCCTTCATTTCATCATCCTGTTTGTATCTTATGTAAAATATTTCTATCAACCCTTGTATCCTTTTGTAAAAACAATCTTAAATACTTAAAACTTTTAGTTACAGATATTTTGTCATCTCCCATCTTAACAATTATCTTGCTATGTTTACTACTACTAAACTTGAACTCTATATATTCTTTTTTTACTCTACTAAGCCTACAACATTTAAATTTCTAGACACACTCTAATAGGACTTGAAGTCCATTCATACTTTAAAATGATCAAACAACTTAAAGTCCACTCATTTTTAAGTGATTAAATGACTTAAAAATAGTCCAGTAACAATTCTTGCCAAAATTGCCATGGTCCTAGCAATTTTAACTAAAACTATTAGATAATTTTATCAATTTTGACCACAATTGCTAGATGAAGTTGACAATTTTTACCAAATATGTTATAGTTATACTTTTTTATTTATATGCCACTTATTTTTAAAAAATGTTTAATTTTCTCTTAAACTTATAGATTTTATAACTCTCCTATGCTAATTTATTTGTAAAAAGATTATTTTTCATGATAACTTTATTTTAAAATTTATAACTCATGTAGCATTGGTCAAAACTACTAGATGCTCAAAGCAATTATGATTAAAATGTAAATGTAGCATTTCTAGATGAATTTAACAATTTTGACAAAACTGCTAAACATCTCTATTAGGTGCACACATTATGCTAGTTGGGTCATCCATCTGATTATTTTGGATAGATGGGTGATGGATTTTGGTAGGTTTAAAGATATTTATGATTTTCTGACAATCGGATGGAATGTCCTTCTAATGGGATGTCCTTTGATGAGATCAAGGAGGGTGCTTGCTATTTGATGTTTCAAATCAAGAAGGGATTCTTTTGATTTTTGTTCATGATTTAATATCATAATATTGACTTTTATTTTTAAACACGCCACTACAACATCCGATTTTTGGGGCAGTTTTCTGGAGGACCATGAACATCTATGACAATTGAAATCTAAATGTAGGAATTTTTAAAGGCATGGAAATTCTATTTAGGTATCAAAAATGAAGGGATTGGATAACATCGCACAAAATTTGCAAGATCATTATTTACGGTTTTGGAAAAACACCATAGAATTCCGGGGAAAAATGAAATACGGCAAAGCTCACATCAAAAGCAGTCTCAAACAGCTCGCACGGAACCGCTTCGCAGTTAGGATATGCCTTTGCTGCCGCAGCTTCGCTATACGCCCCCGGAAGGCCCTAAGGAAAATGAATGCAGTTTCGACAAAGCGTATAGCAAGAGATCAAAGGAGTCAAAGCAACCAATTGCAAATTAAGATAAGATAAATCACAATCCCAACCTGGTATGCAACACGAAACCGTGCTCCCTCAAGCGAGCCAGATGAGTCGGAAATGGACAGAGGCCCTAAATGAAGAAGAGAATAAGATCCCAAAAAAAAAAAAGGGCGAGGAAAGAATTAGAATTGCCAATGAGATTTTTAATGCACCCACTACGCAGAGATTGAGGGTCCTTGCAGGTATAATCGACGTGGATCTCATCCAAAATCTCCTTCAAATCGAGACCCCCGGCGTCTCGTCTCCCTCCATTGTCGGCAGCAGCGGTAGCGCCTCCCTGGTTCGATGCCATTGAGAGGGCTTTAACGCGTCGGCGAGATGTGAACTGGGAAAGCTGCTTAGTGAAGGGTTTCCGGCGGCCGTCAGGCCCAAACCGTGGTTGGAACGATAGCGTGCGCGAGACTGGAGCAGAATTCATGGAGAGCTTCGTCCGGAACGTGCTCTCCCCGCCGCCGCTCCCCAGGCCAGACGGATTGAGATTATAGTGGTGAGCGAGGCGAGGGAGATTATAGTGGTGAGCGAGGGCGGACCGCGGAGGAAACGGCGGATTGAGAAATATTCACTCTACTCTACTCCTGAAAAGTTTTACCATTTGTTGTATTTCAGCAGGCTTCAAATTTACAAATATTTTACAGTAAAACTTTGTTGTTATTTAATTTTACCCTAGACATAACATAGACCTTAACATTGTAATAAAAAAATTAAAATCCACCACCTAGCAGTTCTATTCTATACATTAATTTTATGACTACCTATAAAAAGATAAATCAAAAAATTATAATTGACAATTATGAAGAAGATATTTTTTTCAATTTCATCAAAATTTGACTTTATAGCATGCTAATTTGATAGATCAAATAATTTTCATCCTTAATTTTAACTTTTCAAAATGATTATGATTAATAGTTTAAAATCATTTTTTTTACAATTCAATTCATGATGGACAGGTCAAGATTATTAATTATATTTTATTTTTTAAAAAAAAATTATAAATTTATAAATATAATAATTATAATAATAAATATTTGAACTTATTTAAGTTGTTAGGTATCCACTCAGGGTGGAAATTAAATCATATTTGAACTTATTTAAGTTGCTAAGGATCCACTTAAGGTACGAAATTAAATCTCATGCACAATCTTTTACTTCTTAATTAAGTTGCATTCCTTTTTTTTTTTTTTTATAACTTTCGTGCCACTTAATATTATATCAATAATTTTTTTATCTAATATTGATTTAAATTCAAATTTGATTTGAGTTATTCGAATCTTAATTTAAGTATATTTAAGTTAAAATTATATAAAAATAATCAAAACTCGGTTCGAGTTTGATTCGTGAGCAGCTCGTGAATAATAGAATAAAATATTATAGAAAATTTAATTTGAAAATTTATCAAATTTATTTGAGTTCGGCTTGAATTCAATAATATATCAAATATTTTTTGAGCCGATTTGAAAAGCTCACAAACTTTACACCCCTCCTTTACTCTCTTTGTATATATAGTCTACTTAGCTGCGTGCGTACATTAGACAGGTAGAGCCACCAGTCAAGTTTTTCTAGATAAGTGATGATGATACAACATATTTAAAAGGTTCAAAGGGATAAGTTTTGTAGGAAAAATTGGGTGGACACCCATTTTGATGATACGTCCCTTTGACGGCTCAAAGAAAATGGACACCCACATACCTCTCTAGGCACTAAGCAGGGCTGAGGGTTGGAGGGTTTGCGTATAAGGGAGTAAGGCTTACGAACGAACACAAAGGGGCAGAGGAGGGGGCCTATAGATAGGGCGTACAATGAGTTTACTTCAATTGAAAACTCAACATAGTAGACCCATAGTCGAGAGAGAAGCAAATTGAGCAAGTCAATTGGTCCAAATGCACTAGTTTGGTCGAGCAATCCAGGGAAGTCAAATAACCTAGATATATAATCAAATGAGTTGATCAATTTTAGAGACGACTAAGTGCAAGCATTTCCAAGTACGCCAGCTTTCCCCAATCCTATAGCGACAGCTAATAGATTCTTTCAACTAAATAAGCTCCGCTTTTCTCTTGCTTTGTAAAAGAACCCCACCATCCGGTCGCCTGCACTACAATTTGCCACCCAAATAGCTTTTTTGCTTTGGCTAATTAATGGAGACCAAGTGTGCTGCGTTGGTCTCCATCGCATCTTCTTTTCTTAGTGCTCAGTGCTTAATAAACAAATATTAAGTACTCGCCATTGTTATCCACATTCCGGTGGATGAGGCTTGAAGGATCCAAGAATCCACAATGAGAAGCTTTAAGTGCTGTCAGGTAGGGTAGACATTAATGCATGCCAACACATATAAGGAGTCCTTACGATTGCCGAAGAGAAGAGTGAATCAGGAAGTGTTTGACTCAGACGTCACCCATGAAGAAGAAGAAGAAGAAGAAGAAGAAGAAGAAGAAGAAGAAGAAACAATATACATTCTCGGTTTTCGAAGCAGCTTATCATCCTCTTGTTGCCAAAAACAACAGTATGGGTTGAAGCTAATTAAGAGGCAAGTCATACAGGCAAAAGGGAGGCTAAAGCCTTTCTAATGGTTCTCTCTCTCTTTATCTCTCTCTCTCTCTACATATATATATATATATATCTATATGTGCATGGCAGCATAAGTGTGTCTGTGTTTTCAGAATGTGTTATCATATATAATTAGCCTCGACTACTTGTAATCTATGAGTTTCCATGGGTCGTATATCATATGGGTGTCTGTTAAAGTTCTCGTGATCTGAGGAATATATAATGTGGTTATTAATTACATCTACTGTGTGTGTGAAACAAGTGCTACCGTTCTTTGGTCGTTTCTGTAAACTGATTTGTGGGTGTTTTCAGTTGTCTGCTAATATTTTTACACAGTGATCAATGAAGAGCTTCATCTTGATCTACTTGAAGCTCAATATTGGTAGTAATCTTTTTGCTACTAGTTGCCGCATACAACATATAGTGATGTGTGTGCACGCATCCATCTAAAAAAATACTTCTTCATTTATTTATTATGCATATAAGTCACGCGGTTAATCATCTATAAGAAAGTAAATCAAGAAGCTACAGCTGATTATTATGGGAAAGGGTATTACATCAGTTTCGTCGAAATTGAACCCTTATCCACTTCAGTAAATATGTCCTATAATAATCAATTCAATCACACCCAGAGGCAAACAAGTATTATACTTGAAGTATTTGATGATGCAAATATTTACTATTGAGGTGGATGATGATGTAAAGGTTAGTCGATAAGGTGGATGTTAAGACGATGGAGACTAGTCTGACCTCAATGTAGACGACGTAACTTGACACATGTTAGAGCAAATATCTAAGGGCACAAGAGTTATCTCACAAGATCCTTTAGATATTTAAGATATTTAAGTTACTAACGGTATAGTGAAAAAGTATGAAAATGAGAGAGAGAAAGAGATGGTCCTCATTACCAATATATTTGGGTATTTATAGGTGATGTGGCGGATTTTGATTAGTCTTATGTGGCATTGGTAGTCAAGAGATAAGTTGATGTGTCGAATCAAAAGTTAATAGTCAATACATAATAGACCATCATCTTAAAACTCAACCACTTGGCCTCTCGGTCACTCGATCTCTCGACCTTTCGGCCACTTGGTTTCTCGACCTCACGGTCACTCGATAGCTCATCATCTCAGCAACTCAGCCTCCCGACATTGGACATCATCTTTTTGCTTGATTCGAAGGTTGCACAAACTCCTGAAATATGTAATAGATAGAGGGCATAAAAGGGGTGTAGTTACGAGGATGTTAGATTTGACCTCCCTCGGACACTCTCATATCGGTACATAATATCAAAAGAAAGCAGGAATATTCAGTAGTTGTCATAGAATAACCAGGACGGTTACGAGGTTATCAGATTTGGTCTTTAGATGCCCTATATCGGCGCCTAATGTCAGCAAGCATCAGACCCGGTCTCCTTAAGCCCTGTAGATGACTCGGTCACTTTTTATCTTATTGCTATTGTTACGACTTGTTATTTATTCCTGTAAATCTCTACACTCCATGAAGGAAGATTTCAACGCTTCAGCTAGTCGACTCATGTCTTAGCCCTTCTAGCCTCTCGCTAGTGGCTCTGCCTTACAACAAATTTAGATTCCTAATCCCGTGATAGGGACTCTTCCTTACGACAGGCTTGGATTTCTAGCCCTGTGCTAGCGATTTTACCTTACGACAGACCTAAATTCCTAGCCCCGTGCTAGTGACTCAACCTGACATTCTTAGCCCTCTTAACCCCTTGCTAGTGGTTCTACCTTACGACAGACTTTAGACTCCTAGCCTCATGATAGCGAGTCGGCCTCCCTACAGACCTGATATTCTCAACCCTCCTAGTCCCTCGCTAGTGACTCTGCCTTATGATAGGCTTAGACTCTTAGCCCCGTGCTAGCGACTCGGCCTCCCAACAGGCCAAATATTCTCAGCCATCCTATCCCCTTATTAGCAGCTCTGCCTTACAATAGGCTTGGACTCCTAGTTCTATGCTAGCGACTCGGCCTCTCGATAGACCCGATAGTCTTAGCCCTCCTCCTAGCCCTTTAGTAGCGGCTCTGCCTTATGATAGGCTTGGACTCCTAGCCCTATGCTAGTGACTCAGCCTCCTAACAAGTCTGACATTCTTAGCCCTCCAAGTCCCTTGCTAGCGGCTCTGTCTTATGACAGACTTGGATTCCTAGTCTCGTGCTAGCGACTCGGCATCTCGACAGGCTCGACACTCTTAGCCCTCCTAGTCCCTCACTAGTGGCTCCATCTCATGACAGGTATAGATTATAGTCTTTCGGCTCCCGACTCCTTCTTCCAACAAGTCCTAGACTTGCAGCTCCCTTGTTCTCCCCCCTAAGGTTTAGTCCTACCTAGACTCAGTCTTTTATCTCAATCCTTCTCAAAGACTTAAGCCTTCTGGAGTTTCTACACCAAGGGGTTAGGGTCGACCTGCCCAAGTACCCTCGTCTTGAGGGCCGGCAAGTTGCACGATGATAGCTCCCTTATTGACGCCTGAATCATAATCGCTAACTTTAAAATGTTGGTGGAGCTCGACCTCCTCCTAAAGACTTTAATAGTGGCCCAACTCATACCCACTTAAGCTCTAGTCTTTCTCTCGCCTAAGCTTCCTTAACCACTATCAAGACCTGGCCTACCTTTCTTTAACTAGGGACACTAAGGAACAATATCAATCAAAGCAAACATACAAACACTTAGACACTTTGGAGTAAAGGAAGAGTTTTCATTAATGTCTTTTTTGAGGTTACAGAGATGCCCTAAAAGAGAGAGAGAGAGAGAGAGATAGAGAGAGAGAACTACAATAAAACGGATAAATGCCACGCAGAGGCTAACTCAATCAACTTTCCCTAGGTCGGGAGGAGCGTTGCCTTTCTCCGAGCTTGGCAGTTCTTCCCAAACTTTCTTCGCATCCAGAAAGCTCAAGTCGCTATCCCTAGCGATAAGTTTGGACTGATGAATTGGCGGATGACTCCATTGAATCCGTGCTTTAACATTTTGCTTGAGCCGCCAACAGATCATAAAACTCCTCGGACGCTAGGAACACCTGCTTCTGCTCTGCCTGCTGAGCCCCTTCCTTTGCCTGGTAGTCAGTTAGTTCTGCTCTTGCAGTCTCCAAGGCTGCTTGAGTCGTCTCCAGCTCGAGATTTAGTTGGGCCTCTTTTGCCTTGGCCTCAGCCAGCCACAATTCTAGCCGCTCTTTCTCCAGGGTCGCAGCGCGAAGGTCAGCTTGCAATTGAATGTGTTGACCCTCGAGATTTGCTAACTCCACCTCTCAGGATGCTAGCGCCTACTCCGCGCGAAGCAACTCCTCTCGAGTCTGCCGCACCTTCTCCTTTGAAGCCTCGACAGTCATTCATGCTTGGAGCAGGTCTTGCTCCAACTAGTGAATTTGCTCTGATCGATCTTTGGCTCTCTGACACCACTTCTCTAACACTGCTTTGACCATCTCCTTGGCCTGTTGGGCTATCACTTGTTCCGCCTAGGCCATGTTGGCCTCACCGAAAGGAGTTGGCTGTGCTTGCTGTAGGATCGAAGAGAGCGCTAGAGGGGGGTGAATAGTGCTATCTTGTAGCGTTTTCCCGATTTTTATAAACTCATCGATTATGCCCGTAAATCAAAGATAACGTTGCAGCAGAAATAACAATTGCAAGAAACACACAAAGCACAATAGATACAGTTTCTTTTTTACTTGGTTCACAGCCACTGGCTACTACTCCAAGGCCCACGATCTTTAATCGTTTACGTACGAGCAATCCACTAATTAACTCCTTCCTTACGGAGAGAAGTTGTAACGATTTACAAAATATCAATGTAATAACAACTCTATCGTACTTTAATAAAAAAAATATACAAGTAAATCGTTACCCAGATCACCGGAGGTTGAGAAGATATCTTGAGGTGCAGAACTCCAGCGTTACGATGGCTTCTAGGGTTGTCGTTCGCGTGCAGACTGTCGTTGGCTTGCTATGGAATCACTTGAATTGTTGTTCAAAAGACTTTTGTCCAAGTTCTTTTGTAAGGCTTTCAGGGCGCCTGGAATCCCTTTCCAGACGCCTCCATGATGTCCACTGATCCGCCATTGACGCTTCTGAATCGACACTTCTAGTCCCCTGAATTCCTCTTCCAGTCGACTCCGTGCTGATATGGAGGTTCCGGATGAACTTTGACTGCCACTACGATTATCTGAACCCAGGCGCCTGGAACCTATCCAGTTGCCTAGAAGCTGAGGTGCCCCTGTTGGGATCGGCCCGGTACAATGCGCGTGTTTACACGTTTAACAAATGTGCGCAGCGAAAATATACAGATAATTAAAAACTAATTATTATCACAACACACACATGATAAAATAGGAAATAACATGTACAAGGCATAACAGGAAGTTAAAATATTCAGAGTATAAGATTATTCTAAATACGTACCTCGCGGATGATGATGTTGAGCGGTGTTGGTATCAATCGAGCGGTCCTCGTCAGAGTCCCGCTTCTACTGGTGATCCACGCCAAACTCTCATTTGGATGGCTTCGGAAGCCACGAGTCACGTCATCATCTTCGGTAGTAGCCGATGATCGATGACAATCGAATCAAGAAAAGAGCCTAATTCCAGAACCACGCAACAACATTTGTCGCGATCGTTTCGGGGCATTCTAACTATCACCAGAAATTGTATTCTTGGGGAAGTTTCGGTTGTCAACCTTTGACCGCTGATAATGGACAAATAATCAGAACCTTTTCGACGTTAATGGAATGTTCTCCGGAAGCTTCACAAGTTCCCAAGAAGTTGATAGACGATCGTCAGACAACCGAGGTTGATTGGAGGAAGGAAATCGGACCGGCGGGGCTCAGGCAAAACTCTGGTTGGTGGCACTGCGATTGGGAGAAACCATGGCCGATTAGGGATCTTCATCTCCATGCTGCCGGCGACGAGGCTGGCGGCTCCGGCAGGGCCCTCGCGCAGATGGGAAGCTAGGCACGCCGACGAGCACTCGGGAAGAAGAGCACTCGGGAAGAAGAACAGAGCCTCTTGCTGCTTACTCCTCATCGGAAACTGGAATCGGCGGCGTTGCTCTCCAGTCTAGCAACATCTTCGAGCGGACGGGAGCGACGCCGGCGTGGGGTTGAACAACCCTGTTTCTCCTTTGTTTCATCGCACCCACCTAGGGTTTCCTCTACTCTCCGCCTTCACCACGGCCATTTGCGTTGGGCAGAGCAGCCGAAGGATCCGGGCGGAGACACCAGCGTGCCACCAAGGAGAAAAGAGACGGTGCCATAGGGTTTCAGGAAGCCACACGTGAACAGGGCAAAATGCCCTATTTTTATCACGATAGAGGAGTGATCTTGGTTCGCCTGGTTCACTAACCAAATGAACTCCAATTTGATCAAAATTAGTTTTGTTCATTTAGTCTTCACAAGACAAAGCTTCTCATCTTTTCCGTTTCACCAAAACCTCTTCCATCATGAACCAAATCAAGTTAGTTCAATTTGGTTCAAAACTGAATCATTTGGTTCACTAACCAAATGACCTTTGAAGATTTGAACGAAATCAGTTTCGTTCATTTCATCTTCGTAAGATGAGTTTCATCATTTTGTCCTTTGTCCAGTCTAACCAGACTTTATTTCTCTCTATCTGAGAATCCAATTCTCAAACTTATTTTAAGTCCTTCGGAGAACTTGTAATCCGTGTGACCCAATAGGTTTTCGGTTATGTTGGTCATCCGTAATTAACCATTAATTACAGAACGATCATGAGTGACACCTAGTAGTACATCATGATCCCCAATTGATCGAAAAATCAATGATTGATTCAAGAACATCTTCTAAACCTTTCAACAGCTCCAATTAAACGTGTCTTGTTCCTTTCACCGTCTTATACCCACTTGGTTCAGAACATAGTCTATGTGTCGGTCCCCACTACGCTGACTACGTCACACCTAGCCTAAGTTTCTTTCTTGTCCTGTGGATTCAAGTTACTTATGCATGTGTCCAAGAGTACTGTACTCTTGACATGTAATGTTTTGGCCAACGACTTTTAGTAACAATCCTGACAAGCGACCGCAAGGTATACGTCTCTTTTTCCAAAGAATGGTGAATCCTCTGTGGGCTATTCAAACACCTTCGGACACTTTGACTTATACCCCTTCATCTCGGGTCCATACCTCCTCGGAGATGCTTGCTTAAGATGTCAAAGTATAAGCTTCATGACCAAGGTGATTTGAATACCATAAGTCAAAGGAAACTTGTACTTAAGCTGCACTAAGATCTTGATTGACATATAGAACCATATGAAGTCTCAAGGCAGGTCACTCTAATGAACTGGCTACTTTTAACCGACATCCACGTTTAACTCTCAACATCCAATGTCTCCAGCCAGCGAGATCAGCTGTTCGGCTAACCAAGGAGTTCAAAACGTGCTAGTCTCGATAAAATTGATGACGTCCGTGCTCATCAATTCCTTGACTAGGGATAATTCTAATACATTCATAATTACACGTGTGGAGATGCTCACTAGTTATGATCCAATCATAAGTTCTTTCACGTTATGAATCGTATTGCGAACATTCTGTAATTAAGTTTAAGATCCAATCAAACACATAGAAAATATACACTCAAATAGTAAATTACTATTTATCAAATAAATAGTATAACCGTAAGGTGATTGCCTTAGGACACCTCTCAAATCTAACAAATGCTTTGATACCATGATCGAAAAGGGTTTCCGATCGTTTATCCGTTATCGGCGGTCAAAGATTGATCACCAAAAACTACATCGGGAATACGATTCACGGTGATAGTTATAAAGTTTCAAAAATGATCACGATAAACGTTGTTGCGTATTTTAAGAATTAGGTTTTTCTCTCAAATTGATCGTTATCAATCAACGGCTAGTATCGAAGACGATGGCACGACTCGTGGCTTCCGAAGCCGTCCAGACGAGAGCTTGGCGTGGATCACCAGTAAAAGTGGGACTTCGACAAGGATCACTTGATTGATACCAACTCTGCTCAACGTCATCATCCGGGAGGTACATGTTTAGAATAATTTATTATTCTAAAAATTTTAATTTCCTGCCATGCCTTATACATGTTATTTCTTGCTTAGCATGCATGTGTTGTGATAATAATTAGCTATTAATTAATTATTTATTTCTACTATGCACATTTGTGAAACATGTAAATACACACATTACACTGGGACGATCCCAACATTGGTATAAGAGCCTGATAGTGCAATGCCTACGTGTAAAATAGTTTTACGCATAGTAATTAGTCGTCAATTTAATTTAGAAAATTTTAAGATTTAATTTAGAATTCTAATTATAGAAATTCCCTAATTAGTTAGGAGATTTCGTATTAGAAAATTTATTTCCTAAATAATTAAATTTTCTTAATTAGAATTTTATTTCCTAAAAGAAAATATTTAGATTTAATTTAAAATTTCTAATTATAGAATTTTTGAATTTATTAGGAAATTTAGATTAAGAAATTTGTTTCTTAATTAATTAGATTTTCTTAATTAAAAATTATATTTTCTAAAATAAAATATTTGATTAGATGTGAAAATTTATTTCCTAATCTAATTAAAGATTTTTGATTTATGAAATCAGATTCTTTACCATATTTTATTAAATAAGATTTACGATAACTATGGTTAGAACTATTTATAATTAGTTGTATTAATTATGTCATGCCATGTCATTCGTCATGATTAGTTGCATTAATTATGTCATGTCATTTATTGTCATGTCATGTAGATAATTTATTATTTGCATAAAAAGAGGATGAGACCTGAAAATCCCTTACAAATAATTAAAGCTAACACCTTCTGTTAATATGGTTAGAACTAGAGTTTAATTTATTGTTTGAGTTGTTGGACTCTCTCCAAGCCCGGCTTGAAATTAAACATGTTAGAACCATCGAGATATGATCTCAAGATTAGCGGGCTGGCTTTAACTTGAAGCGTTGATTTGTTGGACTCTCTCCAAGGTCAATGCGGATAGAGGTGAAGTCGGGTGTTATACATATGATGTATACGTGTTAATGTGTTAACAACCCGATGTTTATGTGAACATTCAATTAGTTGATAGCATAATGTGATAGTTATGTATACGTGATACATAATCGGTATATGATACCTACCATTATAGCTAAGAATGACTTGTTGGACTCTTTCCAAGGTTGTTTTTATCTATATATGGATATCAACCCATTTGGAGAATACCTACAATCTCCCGAATTTAAAGTAAGGGCTTTTGAATTCATAAAATAAATGGGATCAATTAATGTATGTAAATACATTGCAAATCATCTCTCTTATTTACTCGATTGTATTTCTAGATTTAATTGATTACGCATGTTATCTTTTATTGCGCATAATTTAGGATACCAATAATTTGGATGACTTAACTTTTAGGATTGGTATCAAAATTTGAGAATTGTTCTCAAAATTCAAAATTACAAATTTTATCTAGAGTCCATAAAAGGAAAGTAGGCATGTGATGCCTCTTCTGCTTAATGTATTTTCATAATTGAATGTTATACTGTTTCTTCGTTCACTTGGGTATTAGATACTGAGTGTGACTCTTATATATGCGATAATATATAGGGTCTAAGGAGCAGTAAAAGACTCATCTTTAGAGTTGAAAAATTATTACTATGTTTGGTTTTAATAAAGAATATCCTTTTTATTTCTTGTTTAAATAGAAAAGGGTTCTATTTGATTTTAAGCGACAATTGTTGTTACCTAATTTGGAATAAAGTTCTTTATGAGACTGGAACATTAAGTAATAGTGTCTATGTGTTAGATATTTCCAACGAGACATTCAATATCGAAACAAATAACAAGCATGCTCGAAAAGATAATCAATTAACCTCCTATTTGTGGTATTATCGTCTTGACCATATAAGCAAAAACACATCACCGAACTCCAAACAGTTGGTAGTTTAGAATCATTTGAATTACATTCATTTGATACATGCGAATCATGTTTTAAAGGAAAGATGATTAAATCACCTTTTACTGAAAAAGGGGAACTAGTGGGAGAGTTACTTGGTATTACACATACCAATGTGTTTGGTCCAATGTTAACTCAAACACGAGGAGGTTATAACTACTTCATTACCCTTTATCGATGATCGCTCATGATTGGGGTATTTGTATTTATTGAAGTACAAATCTGAGGTTGTTGAATGGTTCAAAGAATTCAGAATTGAAGTAGAGAAACAGCTTGACAAGAGTATTAGAACACTTCGATCCGATCGAGGTGGTGAATACTTAAGTCAAGAGTTTCAGATTATCTAAGAGACAATGGAATATTGTCTCAGTGGACTCCGCCGTATACATCCCGTGTAACGGTGTATTTGAGAGGCGAAACCAAACCTTGTTGGACATGGTGAGGTTAAAGATAAATCATGCAATTCTTTCAAAAATATTTTAGGCAACACACTTGAGACAACTGTTTACTTGTTAAATAGAGTCTCGACTAAGGTGGTCTTTATTACTCCATATGAGATATGGAATAGTAAAACCTCACTTATCTTACTTGAAGATATAAGGTTGTCCTGCTTATGTGAAGAGGACTATATCAGATTAGCTGGAAAGCTAAATTTGATAAATGTCTATCGGATACCCTAAGGAAACAAGGCATTACCAATTATATTCTCCCGTGGAACAAAAGTGTTTGTTTCACGTCATACCGTATTCCTGGAGAAGCTTCACTTGCAGGAAACAGTGAGAGAAGAGTTAGAACTTTATGAAGTTCAAGAGACTCAAATAAACATTAATGACACCTAGTCACGAACCACAACCAATTGCTCATAGTGATGAGCTATCGACTGAATCTATTAAGACACAACCTCTTCGTAGATCCAATAGGACACGTATTATTCCAGAGAAATATGGATTTCTCATAAGTGAATCAAATGATGTGTTATTCATCGAGCACGAGTAAACTACTGATCATGAAGAAGTTTTGTAACTTGGTAGAATATCCGTTTTGATGAGGTAATCAAATAGTTTAATTTCTCACAAAATTTGATGAACCCTTTGTGTATAAAGAGGTTAGTGGGAGTGTGAGCGTATTCCTATAATTATATATTGATAACATATTAATAATAGGAAATATACGTCTGTTCTGCAGTTAGTCAAATTACGATTAGTCAAATTACGGTTAGTCAAATGTTCTCCATGAAAGACATGAAAGAAGCGACCTAAATCTCCGGGATTAAGATCTATAGAGATAGATCGAAGAGGTTGCTTGGTCTTTCACAGTCTACATAAATAGACAAGGTGCTAAAAGAGGTTTAGCATGCTTGAATTCAAGAAAGGTTTACCTTTCGAAGTCTATGTGTCTACAGACAAAAGACGAGAGGATTTACATGAATAAAATCCCTTATATTTTGGCAATAGGATCAATCATGTATGCTATGATGTGTCTGAGGTCCTGTTAGATTTGAAATGTGTCTTAAGGCAATCGCCTTACAGTTATACTATTTATTGGATAAATAGCAATTCACTATTTGAGTGCACATTCCATATGTGTTTGAGTGGATCTTAAACTTGAATATTGAATGTCCGCAATACGATTCATAGCATGAGAGAATTTGTGATTGGATCACAACTTGTGAGCATCTCTACATGTGCAATTATGAATGTATTGAAATTGTCCCTAGTTGAGGAATTGATGAGCTAAGCACAGACATCATCGATTTTGTCGAGACTAACATGTTTAGACTCCTTAGTTAAGTAAGCAGCCGATCTCACTACTGGAGACATTGGATGTTGAGAGTTAAACGTGAATGCTAGTTAAAGGTAACTAGTTCATTAGAGTGATCTGGCTTGAGACTTCATATGGTTCTATTCGTATGTCAATGAAGATCTCAGTGCAGCTTAAGTGCGAGTTTCCTTTGACTTGCGGTATTCAAGTCACCTTGGTCATGGAGGCTTATACTTTAATATCTTAAGCAAACATCTCCAAGGAGGTGTGGACCCAAGATGATTGGGTATAAGTCGGAGTGCCCGAAGATGTTTGAATATCCCACAGAAGATTCACCGCTCCTTAGAAAAGGAGACGTATACCCTGCGGTCGCTTGTCAGGATTGTTGCTAAAAGTCTTTGGCCAAAGAATTACATGTTAAGAGGACGGTACTCTTGGACACATGTACAACTAACTTAAATCCACAAGACAAGAAAGCAGCTTGGGCTAGGTGTGACGTAGTTAGTCTAGTGGGGACCGACACATAGACCATGTTCTGAACCAAGCGGGTATAAGACAGTGAAAGAAATGAGACACGATTTAGTATAGCTGCTAAATGGTTTAGAATTGTTCTAGAATCAATCGTTGATTTTTTTATCAATTAAGGATCATGATGTATTACTAGGTGCCACTTATGATTGTTCTATAATTAATGATTAATTACGAATGACCAACATAACCGGAAACCTATTGGGTCACATGCACAACAAGTTCTCCGAAGAACTTAAAACAAGTTTGAAAATTGGATTCTCAGAATGAGAGAGATAAAATATGGTTGGACCAGACAATGGACAAAATGATGGAATTCATCTTTCAAAGATGAAATGAATGAAACTGATTTTGTTCAAATCAGAGGTCATTTGGTTAGTGAACCAAATGATTCAGTTTTGAACCAAAATTGAACCAACTTAATTTAGTTCATGATGGAAGAGATTTTGCCAGAACGGATGTGATGAGAAGCTTCATCTTGTGAAGACAAATAAAACAAAACTAGTTTGGGTCAATCAAAATTCGTTTAGTTAGTGAACCAAGCGAACTAAGTTTGAACCCGATTTGCTACAGTAGAGTACCGGTTCACTATAGTATTTGGGTTAGTTCCTGTCCAGCCTAAACCCTAATCCTTTCCGATTCAACCCACACGCGTGCTGACCTTACTGTAGCTTCTCAGCTACGATAAAATAGGGCATCATGCCCTGTTCATCCCACACGCGAGTAGAGCGGTGCCGATCCCTACTCTTCCTCTTCCCAACCGCGCGGCGACGTCGTTCCGGCGAGTGTGGCTGTCGGTCCTTGGCAAAGAGGCCCCTTCTGGTTGCTGCTTCTCCCCATGAGCGAGCATCGATCACAACAATCGTCGCCCAATTCTACCCTGGTGGCGCTGCACCCCTCTTCCGATCGTGGACCAGCTCCGCCCAGCGCCGACCGAAACCCTAGGGCAAGTTAGGATGTATACTGAAAAGACTAGCTCTTTTGTATATAAACATTTATGAAATAAAGTATCATGTTTTGGTCAAATGATTGCAATAGTGTATTTTGCAATAAAGTCCTCTTAATTTACATTGTAGATAACTTGGTGTCTGTGAGACACAGAAGACCATGATTATCGGTCCCTTGTGAATTATAAACTAAGGCTCACAACCAAGATGGCTTTGGACAAACCATCGGGAACGGTTGTAGTGTAATTCGGTGACTGTCTGTCTTGACTGTAGAATTACACTAGTGCACTTTGTGTGTATTGAGTAGGACCATTGAGGTTGTTCGATTTACACTGACTCGCAAATTGAACAAGACCTCTGTTATTATAATTATGCACTCTTAATCCCGATGTAATAAATGGGCACCTATACTTAGTAATTATTGCTTTGATTTACCAAAGGGTGAGATCTTTCCGTCAGATCAAATATTCTCGGTAAGTTGGGTGATGTTACTATCTATACGGTGTGCCATTAATTATAGAAGGAATCCGTGTCCCAGTAGGGCTGATGATGTCCCCTTGGAGAGCTCATAAGGATTGTCAAGTCAAATCTTGCAAGTGGACTTAGTCCGGCTGACAATAAGGTTGAGTGGTACTATTCAAGGTCTTAGATGTCGATTATTGAGTTGTCAGTGAACTCAGATAATTGACGGACATACGATATCTTAAACACGGGGAGCAATGCATAAAATAATAAGAAGGAACCCATAACGTAATTTGGGGATTGGATTGGTAGTGCAATAATGATCCTCTAGTGGAATGGATCGTTGTTGATGGATGTAGGTGTGTATTCGGGGTTGAATACGGGATCCGAAACCCATCAGAAGGCCAGATCCAATACCTCCTCGAGGTCCCCACTGTAGCCTAAAGACATCTTCAAAAGGATGCAATCAAACGGATGAGATTAGTTCTCAGCCGTCGGATGAGATTTAATCTCAACCGTTGGATGAGATTAGTTCTCGACCGTAGGATGAGTTAATGGATGAGATCAGCTTGTATCCGTGGGATTAGATCAAGTTGCATCCATTGGATCGAAATAAATAAAGAAGATTGAAAGAGAATAGATTAGAACCGTTGGATGAGATTAAGTCGCGTCCGATGGACGAGATCTCTCCGGTTCGGTTTTAATTCTCTTTGGAAGGAAGAACCGGTTCACGAGGTGAACCAAGCATGGTTCAATGAACCACACGCCCAAATGGATTAATCATGGCCATTGGATCGAAGAGATCAAGTTATATTAAAGGAGATTATATCGTAACCGTTAGATGAGATTAAGTTGCATCCGACGGATGAGATCTCTTCGGTTCGGTTTTATTTTCTTCTTTTAATATAAAGTTGGTTCACGGATTGAACCAAATCCCATCCAAGGTGGCCGGCCACTTATAGATAAAGTTTGGAATTATTTTTTAAATAATTCTGAAAAGATCTAACGGCTAGAAACCAAGCAAGTCAATCTAAAGGCCCGGATTTAAGAAGTTTCTATAATTTAGAATTGGTTCGCGGAATCAATCAAAATTATAGAAAAATTTTGAATTGGCAAAGAGAGCTTGGTCTTGGGCGTGAGGCTATAAAAGGAGGCATAGGGGTGGGCGGCAAATTCAATCCAAGGGAATCAAAGAGAGATCGAAACGATTTCGAAAGCCTCTCTTTCCCTTTCTCTTCTTTGTTGCCGCCGCCCATAGCCCCTCTTCTTCTTCCTCTTCTTCTTCTTCTTCCACCGCCCCCTTCTCCTTCTTCTCTTGAGGTGGCCGAACCTCCTTCCCCAAGGTGGTGGCCGGATCCTAGCAAGGAGACGAGACAAGGCGAAGCTGCTGCGAGAAGAAGAAAGGCGATCCAAGGTTTCATCATCCGGAGGTTGCAGTCCTTTAGTTCTGGAAGATCGTTGTCCACCCAACGTCCAGGAAGAAGATAGGAATACAGCGGAAGGCTCCGAGGTTATCAACAAGGTTCGGGTATGATTTATTTTTCCGCAGTTTTTTTTTTCATACCTAGAACTAGTCGTAAACCGTAGTTAAGTAATTTAGGAATCGGCGATCCTGAGGATCGATTGACTTAGTCTTTTGTAGACTTTGTCAATTGATCCAGGCGGGATAAAATTTTTGTCCTGTGGGGTTCTATGCTTTTCGGAGCGGATAGAATCCGGAACGCAGGACGGAGATCCAGATCGCCAACATTATTTAATCCTTATTGGAAATGTTCTGACTATTTGACCCAAATCGACGGTTAGTTGTTGACCACCGAAAATTAACTGAGAATACGATTCTCGGTGATAGTTAGAAAGTCCCAGAATGATCACGACAAATGGTGTTGTGTGGTTTTCGGAATAAGGCTTCTCTCGATTCGATCGTCATCAATCATCGGCTAATACCGAAGATGATGACATGACTCATGGCTTCCGAAGCCGTCCAGACGAGGGCTTGGCGTGGATCACCAGTAGAGGCGGGACTCCGACGAGAACCGCTCGATTGATGCCAACACTACTCAACGTCATCATCAATGAGGTACGCAGTTAGAATAATTTACTATTTTGTAAAATTTTAATTTCCTATCATGTCTTGTAAGTTGTTAATTCCTGTTTATGCATGCGTGTGTTGTGATAATAATTAGCTACTAATTATTTATTTATTTTTGCTGCGAATGTTTGTGAAACGTATAAATACGCGTATTGTTCTGGGACGATCCCAACAGGTCTGATATATCATGTGCTCTAAGTATCACGAGCGGATACCAGTCAAATTCAGAAATGGATCATTGGGTGGCTGTCAAAATAATTCTTAAAGTACTTACGAGAAAATAATGATTTATTTTGGTACATGGAGAAGGTAATATGGTTACATGCAGGTATACCAGCTACCAAACAGACAAGGGTGATTCCAAGTCGCAGTCTGGGTACATATTCACTTTAAATTATGATACAATAAGTTGAAAGTGTTTCAAATAGGATAACAATGTAGCTTGTGAAGCAGCAAACGAAACGATTTGGATCAACAAGTTCATTACTGAACTTAGAATGGTTCCAACCATTGTTGAAGCATTACTTGCTTATTGCGACAACAATGGAGCAATCACGCAGACGATGGAACCTAGGTCTCATCGTCGATCCAAACACGTGCTTTGGCGATATCAGTTGATTATAAAATCATTAGTAGAAGTGAAATACAATTAAAGAAGAAGAAAGGAACCTTGCGGATCCTTTTAATCTCTACCTCAAAGTAAATTTGAGGAACACATAGTGATGCGTGGTATTAGATACAATAGCGATTGACCTTAGACCAAGTGAGAGTCTGTTAGATTTGAGAGGTGTTCTAAGGTAATCACTTTATGGTTATACTATTTATTTGATAAATAATAATTCACTATTTAAGTGCACATTTTCTATGTGTTTGATTGGATCTTAAACTTAATTACTAAATGTTCGCAATACGATTCATAGCGTGAGAGAATTTGTGATTGGATCACAACTAGTGAGCATCTCTACACGTGTAATTATGGATGTATTGGAATTATCTCTAGTCGAGGAATTGATGAGCACGAACATCATCGATTCTATCAAGACTAGCATGTTTTGAACTCCTTGGTTAGCCAAGCAGTTGATCTCGCTGGCTGGAGGCATTGGATGTTGAGAGTTAAATGTGGATGTTGGTTAAAGGTAACCAGTTCATTAGAGTGACCTGCCTTGAGACTTCATATGGTTCTATACATATGTCAATGAAGATCTCAATGCAACTTAAGTGCGAGTTTCCTTTGACTTGCGGTATTCAAGTCACCTTGGTTATGGAGGCTTATACTTTGACATCTTAAGCAAGCATCTCCGAGGAGGAGTAGACCCGGGATGATTGGGTATAAGTCGAAGTGCCCGAAGGTGTTTGAATAGCCCACAAAGGATTCACCCTCCTTGGAAAAGGAGATGTATACCCTATGAGCGCTTGTCAGGATTGTTACTAAAAGTCTTTGGCCAAAGCATTACATGTCAAGAGTACAATACTCTTGGACATATGTATAAGTAACTTGAATCCACAGGACAAGAAAGCAACTTAAGCTAGGTGTAACGTAGTCAGCTTAGTTGAGACCGACACATAGACCATATCCTGAATGAAGCGAGTATAAGACGGTGAAAGGAACGAGACACATTTAATTGGAGCTGCTGAAGGGTTTAGAAGATGTTCTAGAATTAATCATTGATTTTTCAGTCAATTGGGAATCATGATGTGCTACTAGGTGTCACTCATGATCATTTTGTAATTAATGGTTAATTACGGACGACCAACATAATCGGGAACCTATTGGATCACACGCACTATAAGTTCTCTGAAGGACTTAAAACAAGTTTGAGAATTAGATTCTCAGATCAAGAGAAATAAAGTCTGGTTAGACTGGATGAAAGACAAAATGATGGAACTCCTCTTATGAAGATGAAATGAACGAAACTGATTTCGTTCAAATCAAAGCATTTGGCACTAATGATTCAATTTTGAACCAAATTGAACTAACTTGATTTGATTCATGATGGAAGAGATTTTTGTGAAACAGAAGAGATGAGAAGCTTCATCTTGTGAAGATGAAATGAACAAAACTAGTTTGGGTCAAATCGGAGTTCATTTGGTTAGTGAATCAAGCGATTTAGTTTTGACCCGGTTTGTTAAAGTAAACCCTACATTAACCCAGTTTGGTTTGTTTTGGTTTTCTCCAGTTCAAACAGTTTTTGGGTTATTGGATTTTCGAGTTTCTTCTTCTCCGCCCGTGCCGCAAGAGAACCAAAATCGCGTGAGACGCGATTAAAAGCCCTATTCTACCGACTACGAAGGAGGCGCTAGAGAGGAACCCTAGACGACGGCGGAACCCTAGCTAGCGGCGGTGATGAACGGTGAGAGGCGGAACCCTAGCTGCTTCCGCATGGTTTCCTCCTCCCCGATCATACGATCTCGTCTGTTCTTCTTCATCCATGAGAACGCCGAAACCCTTCGCTGTGCGCAAGCATGGGAGAGGAGAAGAAACACCATAGCTCGATTGTCGCTGTCTTTTCCCCGGCTTCCTCCTCGCGATTGGCATTTCTTGCGATCGCCGCGAACATCGCCAGCCAAGCCCACTCCCACGTGCATTGTTTCTCGCGATCGCGGGTTATGGTGGCTGGACGGTGATGGATGACTGTGGCGGTCGAACAGCGGTGGACGGCTGCGATGACTAGCGGAGGTGGCAGGCTACAATGGCTAACCGAGATGATTGTTGTTTGCTTCTTTGTTCGGTTGTTTGTTACTGCCGCTCCCAATTATGATTCCACCACTGGATTGTTTGTCACTGTTATAATTGTTTCCAGGGTAGAACGATCGCCGTGTCAATGCCAATTTTACCGTCAAATTGTATTAGGTTTTATCGTCGGATCCATGTACAATAGTCGGAAATTATTTTCGGTCATTGGATAGGTTATTCGGACGTTGCCAATCAATCCCAGTCGTCTGATGACCAACAACTATCTCTCTAGGAACTTGTGAAGCTTCCGGAGAATTGTTCCATCGTGATTGAAAAGGGTTTTTGGTCGTTTGTCCGTTATCAGCGGTTAAAGGTTGATCACCAAAAACTACATCGGGAATACGATTCTCGATGATAGTTAGAAAGTTCTGAAAATGATCGCGACAAACATTGTTGCGTATTTTCGGAATTAAGTTTTTCTCTCGAATCAATCATTATCGATCATTAGCTAGTACCGAAGATGATGACGTGACTCATGGTTTTCGAAGTCGTCCAAACGATAGCTTGGCGTGGATCACCAGTAGAGGCAGGACTTCGACAAGGATCGCTCGATTGATACCAACTCCACTCAACGTCATCATTCGTGAGGTACACGTTTAGAATAATTTATTATTCTAAAAATTTTAATTTCCTACCATGCCTTATACTACTTAGCATGTGTGTGTTGTGATAATAATTAACTGTTAATTATTTGCTTATTTTTGCTACGCATGTTTGTGAAACATATAAACACGCACATTGCACTGGGACGATCCCAACAAAAAGAACCCAATCGGGCATCAACAACAGTGAATAGAACAGAGGAGGAGAAAAGGGAAACTAGGGTTTTTCAGCTTGTCCCTTTCCTCAACGCCTAGCTCCTTTTAAACGTGACCATCGTGGTCTTCTCGCCGCCGAATGCAGGATCACGACGGCGTCCTGTCGGTTCCCACGGAATTAGGCAAGGAGAGGGATGGGTCATGCAAGCGTGTAGGGCGATAGCGAACCGAGTCAGCGTGTGGGGAGGGAAAAAGAACTGAACCAGACTGGGTTAATTTAGGGTTTACTATAGCAAACTAGGTTCAAAACTAAATCACTTAGTTCAAAAATCAAACGACCTCCAATTTGGTCCAAATCAATTTTATTCATTTCATCTTCACAAGACGAAGCCCCTCATTACTTCCATTTTACCAAAATATATTCCATCATGAACTAAACTAAGTTGGTTCAATTTAGTTCAAAATCAAATCGTTTGGTGCAATAAATAAAACACCTTCGATTTGAACCAAATCAATTTTATTTATTTCGTCTTCATAAGACGAAGCCCATCATTTTGCCTTTGTTTATTTTGTCTTTATAAGACGAAACCCATCATTTTACCTTTTGTCCGATCCAATCAGACTTTATTTCTCTCAATCTGAAAATCTAATTCTTAAACTCATTTTAAGTCCTTCGAAGAACTTGTAGTGAGTGTGATCCAATAGGTTTCCTGTTATGTTGGTCATCCATAATTAACCATTAATTGCAAAATGATTATGAGTAGCACCTAGTAGTACATCATGATCCCCAATTGACCAAAAAATTAATGATTAATTCTAGAACAATTTCTAAACCCTTTAGTAGCTATAATAAAATGTGATGTGTGTAGGGTATATGTATATATTTTTACCTAGCTTTTATTCAAGTTACTTGTACATGTGTCCTTATCATACTTGATGTGTGTAGGGTATGTATATATTTTTACATTTTTGGACATGTTTCATGTTGATACTCTATGTTTATCGCATCCTTTATTCATGCACTAGACACATTTTCTTTATTTTCTAGTTCGGAGGTCTGCTCTCATACTTTTGCACTTGCAGGATGGAAATTGATGTGAAACAAGGCAGAATGAAGAAGGAACAACACAAGTCAAGACTGGGTCGTGCCTACAAGGCACGACCGTGCCATGCTCTCAAAAGAGCTCCTGCTCCAGACCATGCCACCAAGCACAGTCGTGCTCTCAACTCAGAAGCAAGCCAGCTTCAGACCGTGCCTACAAGGCATGGCCATGCCCTAGAAACAGAACCACAACCGCCTCAGACCGTGTCTACAAGGCATGACCTTGCCTCAGAAACAGAACCATAGCTGCTGGAGGTCGTGCCTATCAGGCACGGCAGGCACAACCGTGCCTCTCTTCCAAATCAACATCTTGTTGAGGCTATGCCTACTGGCATGACCATGCCAGTGGGGAGTTGGGGATGAGTTTTTTGATCGTTCCATGAAACACGACCATGTCTTTCCATGAAACATGGCCATGTCGCGCCAGGAGTCTATTTAAACACCTTTTCGAAACCCTTTTGAGGGGAGCCGTCAGAGGACAACAAGGAGGCGACGTAACCACGTTCCGAGGGGGAATTCGTCGTCACATCCATCTTCTCGAGGCTACTCCACCGCTTTCATCCACCGTCGACGAGGAGATCACAATTCAAGGAAGACCCGCACATATTGATAAGTCCTTTTTTTCTTTTCTTTCTTGGATTTTGGAACAAAGATGAATTCTTCCTCTTCCTTCTCGAATTGTATTTCCTCTATCCTAGAGTAGATCTCTTAGATTCCAGGATGTAGGAGGGATTGAGATGTAATTGATGATTGTATTCGATGGATTTGTATTTGCTATCTTTTATGACATGCTTATACTTTGTTATATGAAGTTGTGTCTCGTGTGTATTTGGTGATATTTTGAATGCTTAATTTCGTATGGATGGGAGTGAATTACGGTTTATAAGAAATCTTAGGATCGTATGATCGGGGTGTGGTGTGAGGCTCAGATTGTCGTCTAAATGAGCACACCAACTTAATTAATACCGAATCCCCTAACTAAAGTAGTATAGGATAACTCGAGTTGTCTCCCAATGATTGTAGATAGCGTAAGATAATCCTAGTGGTTATTAGACAATTGAGGATTTGAATTTTCTTTTTGGATTGGATGGGGGGGGTTGTTGTCTTAAGTTATATTTCTAAACAATGGAAAGAATACTAAGTATCAAGAACAAATTACATTAACACAGTAAAGAGTGCAACAAGTAAATAAGTGCATCAACAAACAAACAAGCCAGAGAAATCTAAGGACAAACAACATCCAAAACTGTAGGAGGAATTTAAACAAACACTTGACATGCCAAAAATTTAATCTATGCTAAAAAATGGTAAATAGAGTTAATCTAATGATTCTCCCTATGCCCTTGGTCGGAGGTGGATGCGAGGTGACAAAAACTCCACGGAAGGATGCGATGAAGGAAGGAATCTCCAACTCCGATGCAATCTCTGTAGGTGAAGTGGCAAGTGAAATGATAGGGAGGAGAAGGAAATCTCGTTGACTCCTCGGTGGATGGAAGATGGCCGGATTAAAGACGAAAATCCTTTTGACTTCTTTCCGATAGTGGATGATGCGGATGAAGATGGTGTTGATGAAGGTGGGTGGCGGCTAGGGCAAGTCCAAAGGGAAGAATAATTTTTCTTCATAAAATTTAGCTTTTATACCCCTCAAAACAGCCCTGCGACACGGTCGTGTCTCAAGGCACGACCTGGAGAAGGAGTTGTTCTGCAAAAGAGGCACGGTCGTGCCTCTTAGGCACGACCAAGAGAAAGCACCCCTCTGCAGAAGAGACATGGTCGTGCCTCTCAAGCACGGCCAAGAGAAAGCACCCCTTTGTAGAAGAGGCACGACTGTGCCTTAGAGGCACGACCCAGAATAGGAGGCTTTCTAGGGGAGAGGCATCGAAGAGGCATGCCTACCTTTTAGCATGGCCTAGAGAGGGAATCCTTCTGGACATCATGAAGAAAAGTTGTAGATCTTGAAATTATCTTCATTTTGGTTGGTGGCACGTCCCGTGGTTCCATCTGAGCTAAAAGTTATGGTCATTTTACTTTTAGTCTGCAAAACTATCCAGATGAGGCACGACCGTGTTTTTAACCCTGGAAAGATGAGGCACGACCTTGGCAAGGTGAGGCACGACCGTGCCTTGTGAGGCACGGCCTGGAGAGGTGGGGCACGACCCTGGTAGCCTCTGAAACACTTCAAATGACCTCTAAACACATCAAAATGTGCTCCAACTTGATCCAACTTCATGGCTCTTTAAGTATCCTACAAAAACATATTAAAAATATTAGATTCAACCCCATATATGTAGGAATAAGCAATATAATCTAAAATGAGTTCCTACTCATAAAATGTGTTAATACTCAATAGTTACACAATGAGAGGAGCAAAAATATCAAGTATTAGAGCCAAAATGAACTATAAAAATGAGTGTTGTCAATTCTCCCACACTTATTCTTGCACGTCTCGGGCAAGGAAAGAAAACAAACATCTCCCTAAGTAACTCATATCAATGCTTCAAAGAAAGTAAAAGGTAGCTACTTAGGACTATCAAGTTTTCATAGATCAAGGCATAAAGAGACCCAATTCATACACAAGTCAACAAGCATGGTGATTTCAAGCACATGATTAAACTAAACTTGATGTAATCCTCACAAGGTATATGGTGGTGCTCTCACTCTCAATAGCATGTAAATAAATGGAGTTCCCACTCAATGCAACTCATGATATTTCACTACCATATGCTTGCATGTCTCCTACTCTCCACCACTATAAACACAAGTATCATGACTCCAAAGGCTTATCATCTCTATGAAGAACAACTCATGTAAGTAAATCGTAATGAAGCACAAGAAAGTAAAATATATAAAGAGATGATATGAATGTGGAATAAAGAAGACATAAAATAATAAACTGTTATGATGTTAAACATACCCATTAACAGTGCTTATAAGAAATCCACTTCCTTCTCCCTAAAAGAAAAACAACTCTCCTCTTCCCTTGGATGCACATCCAAACCTACTACTCATCATTATCACACACCACTTCTCGAAAAATTTGCACAACATATCA
>NC_133865.1:226036-228354 GCF_044706935.1 Curcuma longa | reverse complement strand
ACCAACACTTTCCATTATTTAGAATTAGAACTTAAGATAACAACCCCCCCATCTAATCCAAAAAGAAAATCCAAATCCCCAATTGCCTAATAACCACTAGGATTACCATATACTAACTGTAATCGTTGGGAGATGACTCGAGTTACCCTATACTACTTTAGTTAGGAGATTCTGTATTAATTAATTTGGTGTGCTCATTTAGACGACAATCTAAATCTCTCATCAATTTTTGGCGCCGTTACCAGTGATTGATAGAGGTATTAGGTAGTTATGCATTGAAGCTTTCTTGTCAAGGGTAAAATTGTCCAATTAGTGTTAGTTTGTGCTGATTTATTCATTTTCACTCTGATTAACTTGAAATTTGGTAGGTTAACATAAAATGACCTAGGGAACAATACTCACGGCCTTTGGCCATTGTAACGACCCGGCCCGTCCGCCCGTGGGAATTCTACTCTTATCCCACCCCTATTTTTCTGTGGGTCATGGGCCGT
Organism: Curcuma longa; assembly: GCF_044706935.1. NCBI lineage: Eukaryota > Viridiplantae > Streptophyta > Magnoliopsida > Zingiberales > Zingiberaceae > Curcuma > Curcuma longa. Next base: position 227,863 of record NC_133865.1, on the reverse strand, counting down.
CGACCATCGACCGTGCCGTTACCTACTAGGACTTTCCACCCCTGCCCAGTGGATTTTTGCCTTCCCCAGATTCGAACTCTAGACCTGCAGGCTAAAGTACTAAAGTTTCTTGAATCTGGTAACCAAGTGAGAAGCTTCTCACTTGGTTACCAGATTCAAGGAACTTTAGTACTTTAGTCTGCAGGTCTAGAGTTCGAATCTGGAGAAGGCAAAAATCCACTGGACAGGGGTGGAAAGTCCTAGTAGGTAACGGCACGGTCGATGGTCGACGGCCCATGACCCACAGAAAAATAGGGGTCGGGATAAATAGAGTTCCCACGGGCGGATGGGCCGGGTCGTTACAATAAAAAGGCTCTCACTTGGTTACCAGATTCAAGGAACTTTAGTACTTTAGCCTGCAGGTCTAGAGTTCGAATCTGGGGAAGGCAAAAATCCACTAGGCAGGGGTTGAAAGTCCTAGTAGGTAACGGCACGGTCGATGGTCGACGGCCCATGACCCACAAAAAAATAGGGGTCGGGATAATTAGAATTCCCACGGACGGACGGGTCGGATCGTTACAGAAATAACCCTAATTTTTCACAAATTTCTTCATTTTGACCACTTTTTATTTTTGTAAAAATTTTCTTTTTATTTATCAGTTTTATTTTTAGTAACTTTTATTGCTGTGGTGGTCACAAAAATTAAAAAAAAATATTTGGTGCTTCAATTTCTCATTATACTTGACTTTACTGTGCACTGTTTCTACACCTTGTTGTGTCTTGTTGGTGTGCTTTCAGGTGAGACTATAGTGCATAACCAGGGCATCTATAGAGCCATTACTTGAATACAATTTGGAGATTGACAGAACATTTCATAACTTACAGAGAGCTCAGAGGAATCCAGTGATCAGTAACATGGAAAACAACAATAATAACAGCAACAACAGAACTCTCAGAGAATTGGCAGTACTAGATGTAGCTTATCATCCTTCTTGCATCCAGCATCCTGAACTTAAAGTGGATTTCGAGCTTAAATCAGGGATAATTCATCTATTGCCAAAGTTTCATGGCCTAGCTGGTGAGGATCCAAACAGACATTTACAAGAATTCCATGTGGTGTGCTCAACAATGAAGCCTCAAACCATATCAGAGGAGGACATCAAGCTCAGGGCATTTCCATTTTCATTGACTGACATGGCTAAGGATTGGTATTACTACCTTCCCCCATGATCTATTACCAATTGGAATGATATGAGTAGAATATTTCTGGAAAAATTTTTCCCTGGATCAATGACTGCGGCAATCAGAAAGAACATATGTGGAGTTCAACAAATGATTGGAGAAACATTGTATGAGTACTGGGAGAGTTTCAAGAGACTTTGTGTAAGTTGCCCCTAGCACCAGATCAGTGAGCAATTATTGATTCAGTACTTCTATGAGGGATTACTTCATATAGATAGAAGTATGATGCTACTAGTGGAGGAGCACTTGTCAACAAAACACCTTCTCAAGCCAAGGAACTCATTAAGATTATGACAGCTAATTATCAGTAATTTAGTTTAGGATCGCTGTGACACACTAGAGGGGGGTGAATAGCGTGTCGTCACTTTTCAAAATCGTTCGTTCTATCAAACAAAACTTGCAGCAGAATATTAGAAAATAAAACACAAGGACACGCGAATTTACTTGGTTCCTAACCCCCCAGGGTTAGTGCATCCAAGGCATATGTACAGGAGGCGCCCGCCCACTAGTGGTCTCCTTTTTGAACCTTGTTCGGAGGCGGAGAAACCCGTCTTACAGTCCAAAACTAAATCACAATAATTATAACATTAAAGCAAGATAAGTAAA
>NC_133865.1:222149-225941 GCF_044706935.1 Curcuma longa | reverse complement strand
AAGGGCCCAAACACGGTTGTACCTCATCTGGACAGTTTTGCAGATCAAAAGTAAAATGACCATAACTTTTAGCTCAGATAGAACTATGGGACGTGCCACCTACCAAAATGAAGATAACTTCAAGATATACAACTTTGCTTCAGGGTGTACAAAAGGATTCCCTCTCTAAGCCTTACTAAAAGGTATAGCTGTGACTCTCCCACAGAAGGCTTCCTACTCTGGGTCGTGCCTATAAGACACGACCGTGCCTCTTTTGCAGAAGGGTGCTTTCTCTAGGCCGTGCCTACAAGGCACGGCCATGCCTCTTTTGCAGAATGACTCCTTCTCCAGGCTGTGCCTTGAGACACGGCCGTGTCGTAGGGCTGTTTTAAGAGGTATAAAAGCGGAATTTTGGGAAGGAAAATCATTCTTACCTTTGGACTTTCCCTAGTCGCCACCCACCTTCATCACCGCCATCTTCATCTGCATCATCCATTCATCGGAATGAAGTTAAGGGGATTTTCTTTCTTCAATCTGGCCACCTTCCATCCACCGAGGAGTCAAGGGGATTTCTTCTCCACCACATCATCCCATCCGCCGCATCAACCACGAGGATTGCATCGAAGTTGGGGACTCCTTCCTTCATTGCATCTCCCGTTGAGTTTTTGTTGCCTCGCATCCACCTCCAGCCAAAGACATAGGGAGAGTCATTATATTTACTCTATTTACCATTTCTGAGCATAGATTAGACTTTTGACATGTCAAGTGTTTGTTTAAATTTCTTCTACAATTTTGGATGTTGTTGTCCTTAGATTTCTCTTGCTTGTTTGTTTGTTGATGCACTTATTTACTTGTTATACTCTTTATTGTGTTAATGCAATTTGTTCTTAATACTTAGTGTTTTTTCCATTATTTAAAATTAGAACTTAAGACAACAACCCCTCCATCCAATCCAAAATGAAAATCCAAATCCCTAATTGTCTAATAACCATTAGGATTACTATACACCGACTGCAATCATTGGGAGACAACTCAAGTTACCCTATACTACTTTAGTTATGGGATTCAGTATTAATTAAATTGGTGTGCTCATTTAGACAACAATCTGAGCCTCACATCACTATTCAAACACCTTCTAGCACTTTAACTTATACCTAATCATCTAAGGTCCATAGCTCTTCGGAGATGTTTACTTAAGATGTCAAAGTATAAGTCTTCATGACCAAGGTGACTTGAATATTACAAATCAAAGAAAACTCACACTTAAGCTGCACTTAGATCTTCATTGACATATGTATAGAACTGTATGAAGTCTCAAGGTAGATCATTCTAATGAACTAGCTACCTTTAACTAGTATCCACGTTTATCTCTCAACATCTAATGTCTCCGGCCAATAAGATCGGCTGCTTGGTAAACCAAAGAGTTTAAAATGTACTAGCCTTAATAGAATCGATGACGTCCATGCTCATCAATTCCTCGACTAGGGATAATTTTAATATATTCATAATTACACATGTAGAGATACTCACAAGTTGTGACCCAATCATAAATTCTCTTATACTATGAATCGTATTGCGGACATTTAATAATTGAGTTTAAGATCCAATCAAACACATAGAGAATGTGCACTCAAATAGTAAATTTTTATTTATCTAATAAATAATATAATCATAAGGTGATTGCCTTAGGACATCTCTTAAATATAAAAAATGGTTCCAGGCTCGGACGATTAGGGAAGTTCCAAAAGGAGTGTGCTGCCCTCAAGACTTCCAGATTGGCACAACGGATGTTGTTCTTATTTTTATTTAAGTCTTACATTCTTGTATTTCATATTTCTATTATTGGACTATAAGACGAGTTTCTTCGCCTACTAATAAAGGTCTGAAAATAAGACCATTAGTGGATGAGTGTCTTTCCATGCATAGTCCTTGGACGTACTAACTCTGGGTTAAAACCCAAGTAAATCCATGAGTCTCTGCTTGTTATTACTAATTTCGTTGCTAGTTTTTGTAAAGTTGAACGAACGAAAGAACGCGCTATTCACCCCCCTCTAGCGCACCCACCTGGCTATCAATTTGATCTCTCGACTCGGCACTCAGGTAATGGCAACCCATTCAAACTTGGCCAACTCGACAATCAACTATTAGGTGACATAACCACTTAGCTTCCTAACTCATCGCTCGACGTACCACTCAGAAGCACTAAGTGTACCACTTGAGAGCACTCATTATGGCTAGCAACATCCCACTCAAGATCGTGCAAGTCCACTTAGTAGATTGGCTCGAACACTTGGCAGATTAACTCGAGCACTTGGTAGCTCTAACATTTGGCAGCTCAACCTCCCTGATAGATCAACCTTCCCTACTAACTCAAAAACTCAACAGCTCGGTTTAATCAGCCTTGCCTAATAGTTTGAGATTATCAGTTCAAGTCATCTCGATAGATATTTATTTTTGTATAATTTAAATTTAGTAAATTCCCTATATCTTCTGTAATATATCAAACAATCTTAAAATAGAATTTTGTTCTATCGAGATGGCCACGAAAATTATTGAGAAGCAGACTGCTCAACACGTGAAGGTCCCCTCCACACCGATTAGAAAATATTCAAATCAATCATAGGAAAAGCAGACACTGGGTTGAACTTCAAACGATGGCAGCAGAAGATGCTCTTCTACCTAACCACGCTGAACTTAACTCGGTTCTTGATGGATGAACCTCCCAAGCCCTTTAAGGATGTTATTGATGTCTAGACCATTAGTGTAGTGGAAGCATGGAACTATTCAAAGTTTTTATGTCAAAACTACATCCTCAACTGCCTTGCTGACTCACTGTCCATAGTATATAACACGAAGAGAACGACTAAGGAATTATGAGAGTCCTTGGATAAAAAAATAAGACGGAGGATGCGAGGGTCAAAAAGTTCATTGTTGGATGATTCTTAAACTACAAAATTGTAGACTCCAAGATAGAGATCAATCAAATCTAGGAGCTTCATGTGATCTTGCAAAAGATTTACATGGAATGTATGATGTTGAATGAAACCTTTCATGTGGTAGCTATTATTGAGAAATTGCTTCCCGATTGAAAGGGCTTCAAGAATTACCTGAAGCACAAGCAGAAGGAGATGAATCTCAAGGAACTCATTGTTAGACTTCGTATTGAGGAAGACAATAAGAGTTCTGAGAAGAAATTATTCTCTCATAATACTATAAAAGTCAACGTGTTCGAGCATGGTCAAAACTTGACATGGAAGAACTCCTTATCTTCCAAGGTGGGACCTAGAGGAGGCATCAAGAAGAAATTCTCATGACTGAGTCGGTCACAAGTCTTTAGATTTCAAGAAGTCGAGGAAAACATGTGAGGCTAACCTAGTGGACAATACTCAGACATGGACCTCTGCACTATGATCATTGAAGTAAACCTGATGGGTTCAAACTTGAGACAGTGGTGGATTGATATCAATGCAATCTGACATATATGCTCCAACAAGGAGTTGCTCTACAACTTTAAAGAATTCAAATATGGGAAAAAGTTATTCATGGGGAACTCAACAATCGTGGGCATCAAGGGTTAAGGGAAAGTGGTGTTAAAGATGACATCAGATAATGAGCTAACTCTGAACAATGTGTTATATGTTTTGGAGATTTGAAAGAATCTGATATTTGAATCAATTTTGAATAAGCATGACTTTAGTCTGATAGAGTTGTTCTGTCTAAGAATGGAATATTTGTGGAAAATGGCTATGTAATTAATGAGTTGTTTAAGCTTAGTGTAATGGTTATTAGGCCTAAGATTAATAAAAGTGAAAG
>NC_133865.1:220306-222049 GCF_044706935.1 Curcuma longa | reverse complement strand
AGCCATCGGAGGGAGATTTCTGGTGGAGAAATTCTCGAAGGCTCGTTGCCCACACAACGTTCGAGAAGAGGAGAGGAATACGGCAGAAGATCAAGAGATCTTCGGGTACAAACTTCGTCCTTCCGAACCATCGGAAGAAAGGTATAATTTAATGTTTCCGCATTAGTTAAATTATTCTTTTATATTGGATCATGTAAACCAAACACAAGAGTCCAACGATCTAAACGCGTCGGGCAACTTGAGATCGTTTCGGGAAAATTTTTGTTCTGCAAGAATTTACCGGAACGGTTTTTCAAGACTTTCCCATTAGGGGGAGTTAAAGGAAGGAATTGGCAAATATATAATTATGTCAAGAGCAAGAATGAAACATGAGTTTCCTAATGGAGTTGTCCATGGAGGAGGGGCATACACACTCCTAAAGCCAAGAGCTCTAAGTTAGAACTGACAAAGGTTGAGTTAATGACCTAAAACAAGCACTTCTTGGAAGGTAACCCAATTTTTTTTAATTTTTGTTTAAGTTTTTCCCTTGTTTCTTCATTTTAGCCTGTTTTGATTTGTTTCAGGGCCAGGAGCATCCATGAACTGGCTGTGACAACCGCCACGGGTGTGGAAAATTTTCCATGAAGAAACACAGCCAATTCATGTGGAAAAGCACGGTCATACCCATCACGACCATGGTAACCCAAAGGCTCTAGTCTAGAAACATGATCAAGCCATGTTGACAAGCACAATTATGCCCCATAACGACTATGGCAAAGAGAGAGAAAAATTCCCAAACGAAACACGGGCTAGCAATGCTCAAAAGCACAGTCGTGTTATGTTCAATAGAAGAATTTTTAAACACTTTCTCCTCCGATGCTTCTCCACATGACATAGTCTTACTGCCTCTTCCTTGTCATACCTCCTCTTCTTCTTCCAATCTGAGATCAAGGCTTTCCAACCTCTCAAAGCTTTGATTTCTCTTTCTTCTCTCTTTAGGAAACCTAAATCTTGAAGACCTCATCACCTCAAAGGTTCTCCCTAATCTCTTCTCTTCCTCTTCAATATCAAGGAGAGGGAATTCTTCTTCATGATCTCTTCTTCTCACAAGAGCTTTTCCCTCTCCTCTCAAGCATTCTTCCTCTCCCAACACTTAGCGAAGAACCATTCTCCTCTTTTGCTTCTTCTTCCTCCACCAAAATCCTAACCCCTTGTTTTTGAATTTGCTTATCTAAATTTGTGTAGGTGCAAGATGTGGAAATGACAATGTGGTAAAGAATCAAGATCTAGTGGTAAGGGGTGTTGGTGCAGGAGAGCACTAGCAAATCGAACCAGAATTTTGATTATGGAACTAGGATCAAGTTAAGTATATGATTGTGCTAATGATGTTGAACTGAGCTTACCAGGAACACTTGTTAAGTCCTAGTGGAAGCTAGACATGAAGTCTTGGCAAAGTCAAGTGCACCAGGTGAAGTCTGGGCTGGTCAGGAGGACCACGCCGCAGCAGAAGTCTGGGCTTGGTCAGGAGGTGTTGGGTTTTCCGAGCCGCAAAAATCGTTTTTTACGTTGCGAAAACCTCGGAATACCCTTGCCATTGGATCCGTGCGAAGATAAAACATAAAATACGTTCATGCACATATTTAAAACCTAGATCTACACAAGATCTACGAGAAGAGATCATTACCCTCGATACGTGTCCTTCGAGTATCCCGCTCGTCCACAGTGGAGTCGGATCTCGAGAGCTACATGTGTAGTCTCCTCTAT
>NC_133865.1:212427-220206 GCF_044706935.1 Curcuma longa | reverse complement strand
CGGAAACATAAGTATTTTGCGGAACAGGTTGACCTGCATGCTCAGCTGGAGATAGTCATCGAAAAGGATGAAATCACTTGAAAAGCATGAAAGTCAGCATCATCGGGTGCGGATATCTTCTGACAAGCCACTCTTACTCTCAAGTTATGATTTTATGGGAGGAAAGAGATTAAAGGCTTGGGGAAATTAGGATTCTATGTGTCCATACCTGTGTCCATGGGTCTGGGCGGCCTTTTTTAAAGTTACCAATGTGTCTGATCTCCGAAACATAAGAATCCGTTTATGATTTATTATAAAATACGTGCTACGGTTTATAGTGTATTCCGATATATGCGCTCTCATTGTCCATGTCTTTCGGGATACTTTCTTTACATTCAGGTGAAACAGTCTAGGGTTACATGATCTCACAAGCGAACTAGCTTTATAGGCTCAAAGACCGCATGAGACCAAGTAAAGGTTGAGGTCGGGACCTGAGCCTGCGATGAGGTCGGCGCATGAGACCGAGCGAAGGTCGAGGTCGGGATCCAAGGCTGAGATGAGGTCAACGCATGAAATCGAGAGAAAGTCAAGACCTGAGACCTAGTAGAGGTCGAGGTTGAGACTCGAGATCGAGATGAGATTGGCACATGAAAATGAGCCAATGTTAGGATCCGAGACCTAGCAGAGGTCGAGATCGAGACCAGAGACCAAGATGAGATCATCACATGAGAACAAACCAAGGTCAAGACCCCAAACCTAGTAGGGCTAGGTAGAGCTTGAGGTCGGGACCCAAGACCAAGCGGAGGTGGAGGTCAAGGTCGAGGTCGGGATCAAAAGATGAGATAAAGTTGATGCATGGACCCAAGACCGGATAGAGGTAGGCTCCTAAGACCAAGGCTTATCTGAGGCCTATGTTTGAGACTGAAATGGAGCATAGGTCGGTGCCCGAGACTAGGGCATACATGTGATCTAGTTTGAGTAGGCCCAGGTTTACAGCAGGTTTAAACCCCTTTGCTTAGCATCCCTTTGACTGATAGCTCATTATGACTTTAACCCCTACGTGACACATGGAGGTAATATATTTCCACCACATCACTAGCATCTCCAATTAGTCTAGTTGAAAGAGACATAGTTCGACTGATTGGACTATGCTGAGTTATCGTTGGGATACCTTAATAAGGTGTCGTTGCTCTGCCATATATAGATGAAGTTGCCATAGCAGGATCTCAAGCTCAAGGCTCAACATTTCTTGTCTGTCTAAGGCTATTTAGCAAGCCTGAGGTTCAATGCTCCATACCTATCGTAAGACTATATTGCGAGATCAGGGCTTGGTGCTTCGTGCTTGTCTTAAGGCTATGTTACAAACTTGAGGTTCGATGCGTAGTGCCTGTCGTAAAGTTATATCGCCAGTTCGAGACTCAGTGCTCCGTACCTTTCATAATGCTATGTCACGAGATCGGGGCTCCATGCTATGTACCTATGGTAAGGTTATGTCATGAGCTCGAAGGCTCGGTGCTCCGTACATGTTATAAGGTTATGTCATGAGCTCGGGAGCTCAGTGCTTCATATTTATTGTAAGGCTACATCGCGAGCTTGAGACATGGTGCTCCGTGCCTGTGGTAAAGCTATGTCACAAGCTCAGAGGCTTGGTGCTCTATGCATGTTGTAAGGTTATGTCGCGAGCTTAGGGGCTCCATGCTTCATACCTGTCATAAGGCTATGTCATGAGCTTGGAGCTCAATGCTCAATTTCTGTTGTAAGACTATGTCACCAGCTTGGGGCTCGGTGCTTGTGCCTATCGTAAAGCTATATCACGAGCTCAATGCTCAGTGCCTATCATAAGGCTATATCGCGAGTTCAAGGGCTCAGTGCTCCGTGCCTGTTGTAAGGCTACATCACGAGCTTAGGGCTCGGTGCTCCATGCTTGTTATAAGGCTATATCGAGAGCTTAAGTGCTCCGTGCTCGGTGCTCCGTGCTTGTCGTAAGGCTATGTCACGAGCTCGAGGCTCAGTACTCCGTACTTGTCATAAGGCTATGTCGAGAGCTCGGAGCTTGGGGTTCGAGGCTCGGTGCTCCATGCCTGTTGTAAGGCTATGTCGCGAGCTCAAGGATTCGATGCTTCGTGTCTGTCATAAAGCTATGTCGCAAGCTCAAGGCTCGGTGCACCGTGCTTGTCCTAAGGCTATATCGCGAGCTCAGGGCTCGATGCTCCACGCTTGTCGTAAGACTATGTCGTGAGCTTGGGGCTTGGCCCTCTGTGTCTGTGATAAGACTATGTCAAATCTCAGGGGCTCCGTGCTTCATGCCTATAGTAAGGTTGTGTCGCGAGATTAGGGACTCGATGCTCCGTGCTTGTCATAAGGGTGTATCGCAAGCTCGAGGCTCGATCCTCCATGCTTGTTGTAAGACTATGATGTTAGTGTAGGGAGCACCAGATGATCAAACTTTGATTTTGATGATGGCAAGAGGTTCAAGTTATAAGTATGTGGTGTATACTAATGTGTTTATCTAAGTGTGTAGGGAGTACAGAAAAGTCCTAGTTGAGGCTAGGCACAGGTAAGTCCTAGTGGAAACTAGGCAATGAAAGTCCTAGTGGAAATTAGGCAATGAAAAGTCCTGGTTGAAGGCTAGGCAACGGAAGTCCTGGTCTGAAGGACTAGGCAAAAGTCTTGGCAAATCAAGTGCACCAGGTGAAAGTCCAGGCAAGTCAAGTGGACTAGATGCATGGCGAAAGTATAGACAGGTCAGGTGGACCAGATGTTTGGTGGAAAGTCTAGACAGGTCAGATGAACTAGATGTCTAGCAGCAAATCCTAGGAGTCAAGGATCGAAGCTAAGTAGGAAGTCCAACAAGTCTAGAGGACTTGTTGGCAAATAAGATAAATTCTTCCAAGTAGAGTGGGTAAGGGGGCGTTCCCAGTGTGGGAACAATAGGCGTCGGTCTAACCCAGAATTTCATTAGAAATCTAAAGTTAAGAACATAAATAGTTGCAAAACTATTTAGTCTTTCCTGTTATCTTTTGTTCTGTGCTAACTTGTAATGCAGGAAAGGAGGGGCGAGAACTTTGATTCCGGGCGCCCTTATCTGGAATCCAGGTGGCCAAAGTTCAGGCATACATATTTGGTCCAGGCGACCGGACGTCAGCAAAACCAGGCCAGCGAAGCAGTGAAGTGGCGGAGTCCTAGTGGTCGGGACACCCCAGCATCTAGGCACCCGGATTGGTTCCAGACGCCCAGATTCAGATAGGCATTGCGGAATTCAAAGTTCATCTGAAATCTCCATGTCAGTGATGAGTGACATTTTCTGCGGGTAAATTCGGGTTAGATTGGATCGGTTTGGATTGTATTTCATATCATAAGTAGGGATTTTGAGATATTTCTTTATTTTGGATGAATTTATGATCTTTATTACAATTTTTATTAATTTATGGCATTTATGGAATTTAATTGGTTGTACTTTATTTGTGCAGGAAATTCAATTGCGAGAAAAATTAAATTGGCTCGAATCGGGTTCGAATCGGAAATCAATTTGAGACCAAATCGATTGATTCAACCCACATTTAGTTGATTCAGCCAGCTCAAACCCAAAAGCCCGGTCCAAGTAACTAGTTCAAGCTCAAACCAGCCCAATCTCAAAGCCAGCCCACTATTAAGCCTGGCCCACTTCAATCAATCAGCCCGTTTCAAACCCTAATTTGGCCCGGTTCGGTTCATCAGCGCCGGTTCGGCGCTGCGCAGTTTAAGAGGGGAATGAAGCGGTTCAGAAACGAGAGCTCGACGCGATTCTCCCAATCGCGACATCCATCTACTGTTCACCACCGTCCTCGCCGCGACTTCGAGCTCGGTCGTGTGCCCCGCCACCACTTTCTTCCTTCTCCGATCAGCCACAGAACGGGCGGCTCGAGCCCGGTTGATTGAGTGCCGACGCCACCGCAATCGCCGATGTGGTTCGGAGGTGAAGCCCTAATCACCGTCTCCGCGGAACGGGGCTGTGAGGGTCCTCCAGTCATCGGTGCATGACGGTCATTCGCACAGAGGAAGCAGCTGTGAGGGTTCTCCAGTTAACCTCTGTCGCGCCCGCACCCACCGAAGTCCGAGCAGCAAAGGTCTCCGCCGATGTGGTTCGGAGGCGGGGGTCGATCCTGTTTGGCTCCGATCATCCTTTATCCACCGGAAAAGGGCAAGGTAAGGACTCCATTATCTTCTGTTTTCTGATTTCTGTTCTTGGACAGCAGGCGTCGGGCAGAGGAGGTGGAGCATCCGGATCTTGGTTTCTCCGTTCGTTTCTTGCCGGAGTAGTCCAGCTCCGGCGAGGTTCGCTCTGTTGGTGTGAAATCCACCGAAGTTTGTGCTTCTGTTGTGTGCTGGTCAGAATCATCCTTTCACTTTCATCGCTTCCCCTGTTCTCTTCTCTTCAATGGTGCCGGCGCTGTTGAGGGAAGGAAATCCTAACCCTAGCATTCATTCATTCTTTCCTTGTGCTATTTGTTTTCGTTGATTAAAACCCCCTCCTAACCCTAGCATTCATTCATTCTTTCCTTGTGCTGTTTGTTTTCGTTGATTAAAAATCCCCCCCCCCCCATCTTGTGAATGTTTCATGCTAAATTGCAATGATATGAATGTTGGGTACACGGGTAATGTTTGGAATGTGATCAGAATGTGGAGTTTGTTTTGTTTTCAGTGGATAGGATCTGTTATGAGGGAAACATTGTTTGTGAACTTGTTTCAATAATTGTAGTAAATTGAGATTGTTGTTGTAGTATATGATATTAATGTTTGTGAATAAATGAATTGAATTGCATGTGTAGGATATAGCTGTTATCTTCTATCAGGGAATGTTGCATGATATTGTATGATCTGTTGATATCTTTGTTGTTGAATGCTTGAAATGGATGTGTTTACATGAGTTCATGGATTTGTTCGCTTGGTTATTGAATTGATCTTGTGAGGTATTGCTTGATGTATTGGGATTTGTCATGAGTTGTGGATTAAAAGCATGCTACATGTTGGACTTGTGTTGTTTGGAAATGATGTGAACCGGTTGTGTAACATGTATGGTGTTGTATGTAGATATGAATAAATCTTGTGAATAAAGAATTGTAGATGGGAAATTGTTGTAAGCTATTGTAACCTAGATGTTAATGTGTTTGTATATGGAATTTCATGTTGTATGCTATATTTTATATGTTGTATAAATAATTATTGTATAAATTTGTATGTTGTATGTTAATTTGTTTGTACATGATGTATGATTTGGAATTCATGTTGTAGATTATATAAAATGAATTTGTTGTATGAAGATAGAGGTTGTATATTGAGTTTGTATGAATAAAATTTCATGTAATAATTTAATCACTATTGTAAATGACATAGTTGTTGAATAATTTTATGTTTGATGATTGATTGTTGTGATGACCATGAATTGAATAACGAACATGTTCTAGCATTTATGATGTTGTTGTATTTTGTGTGAAATAGGATTTCATTATTAATAAGTGAATCCTGTAAATAATTAGGAATAGATAAAACACAATAAAGCCCCTTTCACCAGGTCTAGAATAACTTCCTGTCATTGAGTCTGAGAGAGATGACCCGGACCTCTCTGTACTATTTAAGACGATAATAAAGAGGTTTGGTAATAAATAAATAAATAATTTTGATGGGTGTAAGTGACATTAAATAAGGGAAATGTAAATAAATAAATTCTCATACAATCACACTGTATCAGTCAGTATACAGGCGCTCGAAAAGGGATACAGGCGCCTGAAAGTGCCGAGTCAGCAGCGACAATGGTGGATCGACGGACAGCATGGAGGTGCTTGGAAAGGCTTTCAGGAGCTCGGAAAGCCCTTTATAAGAGCTTCGGGGAGACCCCTCAGCACAACAACTTAGAGTCAACCGACGAATGTTTACGAGCGAAGGAACACCAAAGAATGTCGTCATAATGTCGAAGTGCTGCATGAGAAAGCCTACGATTCTTCTACTTCGGTAATATTTTTGATTCTTTATTTATTTCAAAGGATGGTAATATTTTTACCATTCCTATTTTTGTAATCGATAAAACTCCCTTTCGTAAGAGGGGAGTTCCTTAATGGATTGCCTAACATAAACAATCAAATGATTGTGGGCCTTGGAGTAGCAGCCTGTGGTTGTGAACCAAGTAAAAAATTCTCTTATCTTTGTGTGTCTTTGTGTTTAATAATTTTTGCTGTAATATTTTCTGCTACTTTACTCTGATCGATCGAATTTACGAATGAACATGAAGGAACTTTACAAAAAATGAAAACGCTACTGATAGTACTGTTCACCCCCTCTAGCGCTCTCAATGATCCTACAATTGGTATCAAAGCGAGGGTGCTCGAACACAGTGCAACCATTGATCGAGCAAGTTTTTTAGAATATTTGATTTTTTTATTATTCATTTTTCTCCCGCACTGCTAATCCAAGACCAAGTCTTGGAATAGTTTTGTTGTCCTTTTTGTGTGCTAGAATTAAATGACCTATCAAGAAGGATTCAGTACCGCAAGGCCACCGCTGTTCTCCGGGGAGGACTTCATCTACTCAGAAAGCTAGAATGGAGTATCATCTGAAGACACAAGTGGAAATATGGATAGTCATACAGACGAGATTCACAATCCCGGTCGACAATGATGGTCTATCACAAACCTGCGATAAATGGGATGTGGCCACAAGAAAGAAGATCGAAGCAAATATAAAGGCAACCCAGATGTTGCAATGTGGATTGACCAAGGAAGAACTAAACCAAGTCAGACCCTTCATTAGTGCAAAGGACCTTTGGGACAAACTTATTGAGTTCCACAAGGGTACCTCGGATACAAAGGTCAGTAAGAGAGATCTCTTAATGAACAAATTACACAACATCAAAATGCTGGAAGGAGAATCGGCAAGTGGACTTCACGCGAGGATCCAAGACATACTGAATGATTTACACGCAATCGGACAACCTGTTGAGAATTGGGATATTATAAGGTACGCATTGAAAGCATTCCCAAGGAACACTTTGTGGGTATCTATAGTGGATGCTTACAAGGTCTCCAGGGATTTTCCAAAATCAAATTAGATGAGCTATTTTCAGAATTTGAATTGCACAAACAAAGTAATGTCAAATGAAAGAGAAAGGTATAGCTCTTATTGCAGGAGCATCCAAAGAAAGAAGGTCTAAAAAGACAATAGAAGAAGAATCTGATGCTTCGTCAGATTTCGAGAGCAATGACGAGGTTACAAAAGAACTAATGAATTTAGTCTGAAAGATGCTGCGGAAGAAGCATGACATAAAGAAATCAGAAGTCAAGAAGGTGGTTCAAAAGTCAAATTTCAACAAACCTTCTATCAGCAAAACGGATCTCACTTGCTACGGGTGCAAGGAGAAAGGTCACTTCAGAGCAGAGTGTCCGAATCAAAAGGAGCAAAAATCAAGAAAGAAGGCTCTCAAAGCAACGTGGGACGAATCTTCATTAGAAGAGTCAGAGGAAGAACACGAGCTTTCTTTCGCTTCCGGCATGGGATGAAAGTTTTTTAACTAAACTGCACAAATACAAAATACCAAAAAAAATAAAGAAAGGACCGAATCAAGTGGTGGCTAGGTCGTGTCATGCGGTTTCATCCTACCGGTCGGGGCCGATCGAGCACAGTGCGGGGCAAAGGGTGAAGCTACTACGTTGCACGGTGACACTGAGGCAGCGGCGACAACATCGATTGACTAAGTTTTATGCTGCATCCGATCCGATCAATCTCTAGAAAGAGGGATGCTGCGAGATCGTTGCCTATAGATAGCCACTT
>NC_133865.1:211565-212327 GCF_044706935.1 Curcuma longa | reverse complement strand
TGAGCTCGTCGTGATGGAACTTGTAAATCCTAAGCCGCATAAGTTCTATAAACTGAATTAGAACTTCAAATTGGAAATACAAGAATAAAGATCTAGTTTCTACGAATTTCATGGTTTAATATATTAAACTACAAAACATAATGACAAGGAACCTGTTTGGAGAGTCATTGTCCTTGTCCTTGTCCTGCAACGCCTTCTGCTTTATCCCTGTGGAAGAAAATAAAACGGAAGCGAGAGAAAGGTCTTCCAAGGGAATTAGGGTGACGGCGTCGTAAAATCTTCGTCAATGGGGAATGAAGGCAATATGTCAATACCCTAAACCCTCGGGGATCAAACCCTTATATAGAGATCTGAACCGTTATCAGCCCATAGATAATAACGGAACAGAATGACTTATTCTATATATTTAATCCCTATCCGATAATACCAAAATGGATTAATAAATTCAATAAATTTAATCCATAATAATATCAGAACGGACTAACGGATTTTACATATTTTAATCCACATCAATAATCCGAAACCCGATAAACTTTAATTAGATCACTTAAATGGGTTCGATTCGTATCCGCATATACAAATTATAATTAAGCCCATAATTAAGAAATTAAATCCAACAATCTCCCACTAATTGGGCTATATGTGATTTGTATTTAATATACGATTATAACTTTAGTTGATATCAAACTTTATGGGTACTAAATACCCCCGGAAAACAATCTGGTCCATTAACTTCATTGGTATAGGACTAAAGAGGTCATA
>NC_133865.1:171802-211465 GCF_044706935.1 Curcuma longa | reverse complement strand
TAACCAGATATGTCGTACACCAGTGCGAGACCCCAATTATGGTTAACGAAAGTAATGGGCTAGTAACAATACCATCGGAGGAATCCAGGTGCTAATCAAAGCACTCTTCCGAAAAGGACTAAATAGTCCTGTAACCATATGGTTAATGGACAATAGACATTTGTCTAGCAGCAATGCTCTAATAGGCATTGTAACTGGAAATCTGTGTTACAAATCACTTTTGTTCTCAGTATTTCCCAATTATACACTCTATCATAAAATCGATGATCTCAAAATGCAGCAAGGAAGTGACATTGACTCACTTACCTATCAAATTACTTATGCAATAAGTAATACACATCATGACTCTGCCTTTAGGCATCAAGACAATGAGATAGAGATTCATGAATTGTATAAAGCAGTAGCCGAAAGTCTCCCTGCCAGTCAGGTCACCCCTGAGCAAAGAACTTTCCCGGAACGGTTATTATTGACCATGGGAAATGAAAGGAGCGAATGATAATGACGCCGGCAAGGAAACCAAACTCTATCGTTGAGATTGGTCCAAAGAATTTAGAAGTCAGTTTTAAAGCTCCTTCTAGTTCTTCAAATAACAAAGTACTTATCCTACAAGGAAAGTCTCAATACGGAGTCAGTATGATAGATTACCAGTTTCTCTTAGAGACCGGAGCAGACAAATCTCATATTCAACCTAAACTACTTACATCCGATCAAATTAAAACCCTTGATATACCTTATACCTTTAAGGATTATTTTGGTACTACCAGGGAAACAAGACACTATGTCGACTTAGTATTCGGACTACAACCTACTGTAGGTCCAATACACATACATGTTCACTCACACGTTCTACGTCAGTGATCATTTCAGTAACCTCCATCAGGTTATACTACTAGGAATGGACTTCCTCGGTAAACAGCAGTTTGTATACACTCCGACTGCTGTATGGATAAATGGGAAAGCATTTTCCACATGACTTCCCCATATTCAAGTTATATCTTGGTTCGTTTACACTACCCAGGGTATACAAGTCAAGGCTATCATGCCTACATAGACACAGGTTCTACGTTTTGTGTCGCCCGAAAGGACATCGCACCTAATTCGCTTTGGGAGCATGCCAAACAACCAATTCTTGGTTTAACAGTGAATTCTCAGATTCACTATACAGAACTTTGCTCTGTACACATTCAATTGCATGATAAATTGTTTCCTATACAATTTTATGCGTTGGATACTTTAGAACCAGACTGACTTCTGGGAAATAACTTTCTTATCAAGTTTAAGGAAGTTACACAAACACGTGCATCAATTCGCTTTGTTACACCGTGTAACAATGTAGTCAGTTGTCCACGGCTTTCTACCGCCTTTGCGCACCGAAACATTCGTTTCACGCGAAAGCATGGTGATATGGTTCTTTACCAACAAACTGGTACAACCACACCAGCTGATCCAAGTGATCAATTCCAGCAGCTTCTACTGGAATTAGAATCCACGTTTACCGAAAATCCATTAGAATTTGGGAATCGTGATCAGGCCATCGCTAGCATCAAACCCATAAACCCCTCCAAGGTTATTCGGGTCAGACCTATGCGATACACGCCAGAAGATAGGGAAGAATTTGCTAAACAAATCGGAGAACTCCTCCACCAAGGACTTATCCAACCTAGCAACAGCCCTCATTCGTCACCAGCCTTTATAGTACGAAATCATGCCGAGCGCGGCAAGGCTAGAATGGTTATTAACTATAAAGCCCTAAATTATAATACCACCTTTGATGGTTCTTATCTACCTAACAAGGATGAACTAATCTATCAGGTTAGGAATTCCAAGTTGTTCAGTAAGGTTGACTGCAAATCAGGATTCTGGCAAATCATGCTAGATGATCAATCCAAACCTTACACAGCCTTTAGTTGTCCACAAGGACACTATGAGTGGAATGTAATGCCATTCGGACTTAAAAACGCCCCACAAATCTTTCAACGACGAATGGATAATATCTTCCGTGAAGATAGGGATTTTATCCTTGTTTACATAGATGATATTCTAGTACACTCAAAGACCACAGATGTTCATAATGATCATCTGAAATACTTAATCAAGAAGTGTCAAAACCATGGCATAGGATTAAGTAAAAGGAAAGCTCTGTTATGTCAAACATCAATAGAGTTTTTAGGTTTAGAACTCGACCAAGGACAGGTAAAGTTACAACCACATGTCGTTTCTAAAATCTTAAATGATATACACAGATTTCTGATATCAAGAGTTTGCAAAGATTTCTTGGATGCTTAAATTATGTTAATCCTTTTATTAAGAATCTTGCAGATTTGATAAAACCTCTTCAGCAGAAACTGAAGAAAGGAGGCTGGAGGATGGCTGGAGAGACGAAGAACGGCAGGGGCGACACAACCTTAGGGTTAGCAGTCGACCGCCGTTTAAGATTTCTTATATAGAAGTCGTGCCATCAGTCGACTGATGGGTTGCCAGTCGACTGCTATCAGTCGACTGAGCCATTTG
Organism: Curcuma longa; assembly: GCF_044706935.1. Lineage (NCBI taxonomy): Eukaryota > Viridiplantae > Streptophyta > Magnoliopsida > Zingiberales > Zingiberaceae > Curcuma > Curcuma longa. The sequence continues at coordinate 208,954 of NC_133865.1, read as the reverse complement.
CAGTCGACTGATGCCCTTTGTAAAAACTCACAGAAAGATCAGTCGAGTGAAGCAGTCGACTGCCAGTCGACTGATTTTTCTGTGCTGTTTGCCGAGTTGCATCAGTCGACTGGTATTTCTGTGTCAGTCGACTGATGGTCTGAAATCAGCCCTGTGCATATTCTGATACGAACTTCAGAAATGCATAAAAAATTTCATAAAATTCAGAAAAATCTAAAATTTTGTAGGCATGTTTGTTTTGATATTCTCTATTAGGGAAAAATATGAATTTGTGAAAAATGTTCTTGTTTCTATGGTTTGATATAAACTTTGAAGTTTGGCACAAATGCGTGCATTTTGTATCAAGTTTAGGATTTGTTGTGAGTCCAATTTTGGTCTTTTGTCTCCCTATCCTTGTGTAATTGTTGAAATGTTGTGATGTTGTTTAAAATGCCCAACTATGATCTATGAGCAAGATGTTCATTAATTAGGCATTTGTCTTTCCCATAGTTAGTCTAAAATAATTAAATTGATACCCTTTATACCACATCAAGATGCTAGAGAACATTTTGTTAGTGAGAGCCCTAGAGCCAATCATTTGATGATTGTTGTATGGACTCCTTGTATCATATTTCTACATTTTATAAAGATATTTTATGGTTATTATACTTACTTGATATTCGTGTCATATAACTAAGTATAATAATGTCCTTGAGTAGATCGTTCGTATCTATATCAATCGATTGGTTGAATCGATAGTGAGATGATATATAGAACACTACTCTTAATGATTCCTAGTCGAGTATTAACATTCAGGGACAATGTTAATGTGACGAGACTAGCATGTAGGTCAACATGATGACTTGATCTCACAAGTCATGGATATGAGATATCAAGTTGACACATGGGTATGCATTAGAGAATGTATACTGAATGACCCGCCATGAGAATGTATCATGGATCGTTATATGAGTGTCATATACTTTCTCATGTGGCTATTAGTATGACTATTAGTCCTCAGACCTGAAGTCACCATGGTTCCCTACATAAGGAGTTACATACTTTGGCTTCGATGTTTAAATTTTAATTTTATGAATGATACTTTCTCTTTATCATGTTTTCTTATACAGGAGAAGAAAAGATATTGACGGAGAAGGAAGGAGAGTCTCCGGAGAGCAAAAACGAGCACGATGATTCTATTACATCTTTTCTTAATCCTGATCAGCCCTCTTGATATTACATATATTGTATATGGATTTATATGACTGGATGTACTGGTTTGGATTTCATTATGTTGAAATTAATGTTGTTCTGGAATGATATTAATGTTTTCGATCATGATATGGATTGATATGTATATTTGTAGAGTGTGAATTGATATATATAGATATGAATGTTTGTGATTTCAATTTGTGTGAATTGATATGTGTATGTGGATATGGATTGATATTAATATGTGTATTTGTGTACAGGTTATTTGTAAAATTTAATTCGATCCGATTGGATCGTATATTGTATCTACGGGATAATCAACAAATGAAGGGGGTAGGAAAGAAAAATTTTGATTTTGCAATAAATTTTGTAACGAAAATCGGATTTGTCGCAAATCTGTGACGAAAATGATTTCGTCGCAAATATATCGTAACTTACTATGCATAGACAATTTGTGACAAAAATTAAAATTCATCGCAGATTTACGATGAAAATTGAATTCGTCGTAAATCTGCGATGAATTATTTTCGTCACCAATTGGCGATGAAACTCATTTTCGTCGCCAATCGACGACGAAAACGCTTTCATCACAGATTTGCAACGAATCTGATTTTCATCGCAAATCTGCGACGAATCTGGTTTTCGTCGCAAATCTGCGATGAAAATGATTCGTCGCATATTTGCGATGAATCCGATTTTCGTCACAAATCTGTAATGAATTTGGGGATAAATTTCAGTTTTCGTTGTAAATATCTGTGATGAAATGAGAAATTTTATCGCTAAGCTTGGTGATGACTTTATAGCAACGAAAAAAAAAGTCATCGCAAAATATTTTACGATGAATTTTTTTTAATTTATCATAAAATATACGCATCAAAGCTTTATTTATCCTACACTAGCATGCATCACATACACACAAGTATAAACATAAATAAAAATAAATTATAATATGTCATGGCCCTACTACGATCTTCTCTAGCCAAAGAGAAGATCGGATGGTCAATCCTAAGTCAAGCCGCTTCTCTAAGCGCCTCCATTTGACCACCATGTGTCGCCGTCTCCCTCCTCGTAACTCCGTCTCCAAGTGGACTCTCCACCGCATTAATTTGTACATTACAAATTAGAAACTCGAGTTACATTCGAGTCTAAATCTAATTTACAATCAGAATATAAAAAGAGAAAGGCACGACTCGCAGGTCGCGTATCACATTCAACACTCACATACACAAAAACGGCGCGCATGTCGTATTATGAAATACAACACATCACATCCAAATATTTTTGAGTTTTTGGGCCATGACAATCACAATCTGATACATAATTCTAAATTATATATTTTTCATGAATTTCTATAATTTTATTTCTATTTTACAGAATTTTTAAAGCCACAACTTCGAAACGGTCCGCAAAATCATGGTTTTTTTGTAGTGAAGCATTTCTTTGCAAGACCATTGGTCAGTGTGTGGGAATTAGGAGGTAGATTACATACTCTAGGAGATTCATGGTGGGTCATAAAGGAGCCACATAAGAGGTTGGGCCCTCTCCCGAAAAGACCCCCTTGTCGGGTATTTTGGCCTACCATGGGATAAGATGTGAAGAAGATTATGAGAACTTGTGAAAGTTGTCTACAACATCAGTCCTGATCATCCCTCCCAGTAGAGTTTATGAAGCTCTTAGTAACAACTGCTGTTTTGATCAATGGGGAGTATATATAGTCAAGAATTTCCTACCAACATGGCTCAAAAGAGATTCCTAATTATTGCTATTAACTATTTCTCTAAGTGGGTGGAAGATGAGCCCCTGGCTCGAATCACTGAACAAGTTATGTTAAAGTTCTTGTGGCAGAACCTTATTCCAGATTCAGTATCCTCGAAGACTTATCTACGAAAATGGTTAACAATTTCAAGGCAAGATAGTGCAAACTTGGTGCAAAGAGTTGAAGACCTATCAAGTTTTCACCTCTGTTGCGTATCCTCAGAATAATGGACAGGTGGAAGTTACTAACCGTGATCTAGTCCATGAGTTGAAGACCAAGCTAGAGCACGTCGATGGGACTTGGGTTGAGAAGGTACCAAGTGTGTTGTGGTTTTTTCAGACTACCCCCACACGATTATAGGAGAAACTCCTTTTAGTATGATGTATGAGATTGAAGTTGTCCTGCCCGTGAAGATTGGGGCCTACTCTTCGTTAGACAATGAGACTGCTTGAGCCGAGGAGCTTGACTTGGTGGAGGAGAAAAGGGCTTAGGCATTCTACAGAATAAAATACTACAGAAGTCGAGTTTGTCATGCTTACAACAAGTGAGTGGTTCTCATATCCTTTCAGGTAGGGGACTTGGTGCTGCGAAAAATCCAATCTGAGCAGATCTTGGTAAAGTTAGGGCCTAAGTGGGAAGGATCATTCCATGTGGTGAGTCAGACGGGCATGAGCCATACTACTTAAGAGATGCAGAAGGCAAGTTGTTGCAAAAGCCATGGAATACTTTCACCTTAGGTATTATTACAATAGATAATGTATTCCCATTCAATTTAATAAGAGAAAGAAGTTCGTAAGCAAGTTTTAAATAATAACAGATGCAGCAATACTAATTAAGTAGTTAAGGAAAGTACATAGCCTTATAGCCTTACAAAACTGCCCATCCGAAGGAGGGGGGATTAAAAAGTTTTTCAGTAGGTACTTACCCTAAAAACACTAAGGAGTAAGGGTGAAAATATCTTTAGCCAAATGTTCAAACACTTCCCCGATATCCAAGAACTTAGGAGTCTCTCCGCTTGGGAAGAGGTTGACCTTCTCAAATTGCATTGTTTGGCCATTGAAGCATTCCAGAAGAAGATGTGCATGCACTCCCCCAATTTCATGTTCACTTCTGGGTAGGCTCAAAAGTTTGCCTCCTAGTTCTTTCACCGTTCAACTTCATCCAAAGCCCTTTGGGCTAGTTTAACTTTCAGAGCATCCACCTCTTGCGCTTTCTCAAACTAAAGTTCAGCCTTAACCTTTTCTTCAGAAGCAGCGACCGCCTCGGCCTTAGACACATCCAGTTCCATGCGGGGTCGACATGCTGGAGACCTCCTCCAGAGCTACCCTTTCTCAAAATCGAGTTGCATCTAAGTCTCAAATCACCACCGCCTTCTCTTCAGTAAGTCATCCGTTTAGCCTTTGAGTTCTTTAGTTAGGGCAAGGGTGGTTGCCAGTTGGTAATAAGTGATGATTTGGGACTCTAGTTGCATGAATTTGGAGTGGTTGATAGCTCAGAGATCATGGCCTTTTTGTAGACATTCCAAGATCTTGCAGATGCTCGCCACGCTGTGTGGAGTTAGGAGGTTAATAACACCCAAAAGTAAATGAACAAGCGAAGATATACTTGAGCAGCTCCTTTAGTAATGTAGTCGACAGGCAGAGCCAAGTTATGAATGAAAGATCTTTCGTCCAATCCAGACGCCCATTGATGTAGATTGAGGAAATAAAAAACAGACTCATTTACGCCATGGTAGGATCAGGGTCGAGACCTGGTCTCCGATCAACACACCACTAGAGGTACATTTAGAGGCTTGATTGCTAGTGGAGGAGTGCCACTGCAAGTATACTGCTCCTTAATGTTGGTAGCGGAATCACCTAAACGGGGGGAAGTTGAGGTAGGAGTTTTGGGAGTCGAAGGAGATCCAATAGGAGACTCGAGTATCGGAGATGATGAAGACACATGTGAGCGTAGTCGGTTGTGAGGAGATTGGACGGGGAGACCGAGATACCACACGCTTGTAGCGTTTAATGGGAAGTGCATGGTTGACAATGGAAGAGAATTCAGGATCATGGACAGGGGGCAAATGGGACCTACCTCTGGGAAGCCCGAGTTGATAATGTCATCTTTGGGGCAGGGTGGGAGGGGGGGGGGGGGGGGGGGGGTTTTACTGGAGGAGAGTCATATTCTAGTAAAAAGGAGTCAGGTGAGGAAGAGTTGGCTGTACAAGAGGTCATTATCAAGGAATCTCATTTTTTTCTTTGGAAACATTGCTAACATAGTTGCATACATGATAGTTGACTTTGCGCATATGAAAATTGTAATTAGTGAGCGATGAGTAAGATTCATGAAGATGAAGAAGGCCTATCTAGGGGTGGTTACTAGATCCGACAATGTAGAGCTCATATCCACCCAAGAAAGTGTTGCCTCCCTGACAAGATGACTTAAGTTGAATACCCGACCACCTATTGCCCTCATCACATTCTTGTAGTCCTCTCTCTCCTTATATCGGGTGAGAGGATGCCAAGTAAAGAGAGGATACAATCAATGGTGAAGAGGAAAGGACTAGAAGAACGAATGAAGAAAAAGTGCTCCTTCCAACCCTTATGGAAGCTTGGAACCCCCACTAGAAGTTGCACTTCAGGCCGAGTCATAAAGTAGAAGAAGTTGGGATTGACCATCTTCATTTGGAAGAAGCAATGGAAAAGGGAGACGATGGGGACGATATCATAGTAGGTCAAAACCATAAAGAAGTTGATCATGGAATGCCAAGAATTGGCAAGCTGGTTGAGGGGCAGGGAGAAATAGAAAGCTATGTTCGGGAAGAACGAATGTAAGGAAAATCTTAAGCCACCCTCAAGCTAGCCTAGAAAGAAGGTGATGGATCGATCAGGGGGACGGGGGGTGGGGGGGTGGAGATGCGGCTGATTGGTGATTGTCGATGGTACCACTCAATGATCAGAGGGTATATACCACCCGCTAGGGAGAACAGTGCACATTGTGGGGCTAACGCAAGACTTATGTGCCTTGAACCAAGGGGTCCAAGTGGCCCGTGCAAGTGAAGATGGAGCCTTATAAGTTGAAGATTCTCCTTTCCTCGACATACTTGATTACACAAAGTAATGAAGGAAACATTGTAGGAGAAAGCTTACATGGACAGGGAGCTGAGATTGAAAGGTGAAGCGGTAGCAGAGTGAGAAGAGTAAGGAAGTCGAAGTTATTTGCTTTCTTTCTATGGTTCCCTCATTTTATAGCGGAGGTAAAAATGACAAATGAAGATGAGCGACTGCCAAGATCTTGCCTGCTCTAGAGCTTGGTGATCAAACGGACGTAGAAGCAACCGCTTGGGGAACAATAGCCACCTTAATGAAAGGCTGAAATCACATTGCAAGATAAAGCCATGATACGATGGTTGGGGAAGCAACTATTGTGGACCAGATGATGTCAACCCTACCCTCCAACTATGCTCGTCGATGCTTTGCATGTTGTGCTTACATGCAAGGCATGTGCAACCACTAGCAGGAATTTTGAATGACGCCAATTGCATAGGGAAGTTGGTCAGCCACATGATTACCCTCTTAGTGGATTTATGACAGATCATGTCCATTACCAAGTCACATTGATCTTTCTACGACCTAACTAAAGAGGGGGGCATGCAATGTGTCTCGCAATTCCTGCCCTAAATATACTCGAGCAAGTCTGTTCACCCGAGCAGATACATGCATATCAAGAGAGATCACATCCGTGACCCGTCATATTAGAGCCCAAGCTGAGGTTAGAATCCACCTGGACACTAGTAAGGTATGGAACTTTTGCGATCCACACGAGCACTAATATATAAGAAGATGGAGCGGAAAGACAAAATTTCAGCTATATGTAGCAACTTAGGGCATCCTTGTTCGGAAACATCCTTGAAAAGACCGTGCAAGTTTGGTGCCTCATAACATCTCAGGAACTTCCTTGTTCAAGAACATACCAGGAAAGACCATAGGTTTGCCACCTCATAGTAGCTTGGGAATATTCTTGTTCGGGAACATCCTCGAAAAAAATCGTACAAGTTTGTTGTCTCATAGCATCTTGGGAATATTCCCGTTCAAGAACATCCCCGAAAAGACTGTGCATGTTTGCCACCTTGTAACAGCTTGGGAACGTCTCTATTCAGGAACATCTCCGAAAAGACTACACATACTTGTTGTCTCATAGTAGTTTGAGAACATCCTCATTTAGGAACATCCTCAAAAAGCCCACTACTAGCTAGCGCAAAGGAGTATCCCCAATCGAAAATGTCCTCTACATGTCACACTAGAGTCATGAGAATATCTCCGCTCGAGAATATCTGATTCACAAATCTAATTGTCCTTGACAGTGATGTTTTCAATATGAACTTGGTAGCAACTATTGTGGACAATACTAATGTCTACAAATCTGACACAGAATAACTTCCGTACAGTGGTAGGTGTGTGATGTCAACTTTGCATCCTTGCTCGACTACGTCGCCCATGTCGATCTATGCTTTTGGCGGATAGTAGTTGTGGCCTTGCTTCGGCCCATGCCTCTGACGGATTGCAGGCATACGTGGACTAATTACCACACTAGTATAAAAAGAAAAGTATCCGAAGACAAAAATTGTGAATCATAGTTGAGAAATTGATTCTTTCAACTATTGAGCTCTTCTCCCTCGAAGAGAGAGCATTTTATTTCTGTTTCAGTTTCATGCTGACTTAACCATTAGAAGAGCTGACTATATCGATTCCTGTTGATCAATGTTAACGTGCAAGTGACAGATCCGTTCAGTTGATCGAATTCGAACTTGTAGGATGCAGTGCAGATAGGGTCAAAAGGTGGAGGTGACGATCCGCATCACTTTTCATCCATACTTAGAGATTTATTTACCATTTTTACCAGTTCATCCAGTCAAAGCAAGATCAAGTATTGTCAGTTCATACACGACTATTCTCAATTCATAAGGACTTCTACCAAATAATATGAATGAATTAGCGAATTAGCTGACCCAAGAGCATCATGTTCAAGCTCTATCCTCCACATCAAGTTTCTCTTGACCAAGCTTCATTTACCAGACACTTGTACATTTCTGCAAGCGGCCATGCTGCATTTATTTTAACAAGGGAATTTGTACAGGCACATTAGTCGAATAGGGTGGAAGTAAAACAAGATTGGCAATAGAGCCAAATACATTACAGATGCTACCTTCAATTGGAGGCCTATAATATTTCTGTATAAGATTTAGGATAAAAAGGGACCCTCTCATTTTACTACTGTTCACTCTTTGTTGTTCAGCTCGTCGAAAAATGATTTCATAGCTTCGTAAGTAGACCAGCATATGGCCGCTGCAGGTGCATGGAATAGCATTCTAGGTTTCCATCCCCTCATCAGCCCCGGGTAGCCATCACGCCGTACTATAGTCCCTATAACCTCGCTCGTGGAACTGCTAGAAAATCTATCGCAACCACAAACACCCTGCTTGAATTAAAAAGGAGGAACAATTACTGCCAACATAATTACAAATGTATCCACTATTAGTCTAATTACAAAATAAATTAATCAACTCAAATAAAACCTGAAAACAGATGAGGGAAAGGGAATTGAATGTGCTCGTTAAGAAGGTACACAACACCATAAAGGAATACCGAAATCGGAAATTTGAAATATTCATTTCAGTGGGAACTATCAAGTAAATGTCATATTCCTTTTGCTACAACAGAAATATTAGTGTTGCAATTTTCATTTTCTAGACCAGATATGAAACCGTTTGTCCCAGAGTTTAGGTTTCCTTGCGGCAGTAGTATGTTCTAGAACAGACATGAAACTGTTTATCCCTGAGTTTAGGTCATCTTACTTCAGTACTACATGCTGACTCAGTTTCATAAACTTGGTTAGGAGTTAAGCCAACTGGACAGAAATCACTAAATGAGAATTATGATGCTGCAGTTATAAAGTTCAGGCATCAAATACATCGGTCTTGCATATAGGGCAATTTCATTCACTGAATCCTTGGGCAATTTTTTGCTGAGTATATTCTTTGACACTTTCATCATACAATCAAGGAAAAGGAAAAAAATGGAAAAAAGAAGAGGCAGCATCCATTGACTTATGTGAATTATCTTGTACTGCAGTAAACTAGTTATCATCTTAAAACAATTCAATCACATTTTTTCTTGAAGGATCAGTTCATTACTCTTTTCCATAATCCCTAAATCTGGTGTACCGCATACATACATAAGCACACAGAAATTCAAGAATATCATCAAGGCTATAAAGAAATGAAGCACAACTGCCATGAGAATGAGAGGTCAACCAAAATTTATAAACAACAAAGAAGACATGATCATATCTTTTGCGGAAGGAAATGAAGGGATCATGCTATTTACTCACTAATAAGACTGATACTTTTCGACGGAAATTAAAATACAATGATAAAGAAAAAAATGACAGCCCAATCTAAACACTAATAATATAAGAAGTATGTATTTGCCATCTTCAGTTACAACCAAAGATGTTGGAACAAGAAAGAGGTCAGTAAAAACACGACATCAGTATGTGAATTCACAAGAGTATGATGGAGAAGACCCAAACATGCTCATGCCTACGAATGTGTAAAAATACTTGTCTATAGCAGCCAACTTTTGGTTAGTTTTTGTCTGTTTTCTTAACCTACTCAAGGACAAATTGGAACTTTTACAAGGATGGGTGTACTTACTGTTTGTTTAACTGCTACATCTTGGTTGCGGTTGCAGCAAAGGGTTTTTCAAATGTTCAAGCAAGATTTCTTCACAGATTACAGATTAAGTAGAATGCTCCGGTCATTCCTTCATGCAAAGGGCAACTGATCCAAACTATCATATTTTGCTGGAAGAAAGCAAGTCAATTGACTTTTCAACTTTGCACATAATGATTCTCTCAGACTAAAAAGCATCCGCTATACGACATGATGAGTCCTCTTCATAACTAAAACACTCAAGGGATCTTGGCTTCAAAAGCATCACTAACTAGGAATCACTAAATTCCCCATTCCAAAAGAATACTGAGATCCATTTTTTGCAATTATACAGACCCTACCTAATAATACATTTCTAAATCTATTACTGTATACTTTCTAAACATAAGTCGCACTTGAAAACCATCAAAACTTAAATTTAAAAGTTCCAGCAATTCAGACTTTCCATACCAGCTTTATCTTAGGGAAGCCCTTTCTAATAGTTCCAATACATGATGGATCACTATAACCACAATTGAAGCTATTAGAATTCGGAAAAAACTTAGAATAAAGTCAAAATCATTTGTTGCTCAACTTCATTTGGCACATTCATGTTGCTAAAGTTACGATTTATGAAGAAAATATCAAAGTTACCAAAATAAAGTGCTGATTGTTCAAGATATTATGTCAGATAGTGCTAAAATTCAGTTGTGTTACTTCCAACCATTTGGAATTTGCTAAAATGAACTTAACCATCCATACAACTCCATGCAAGACTATATCATTAGTGACAATTATATCTCTTAAATCATTTTTAATTACATTGTCTAAAACATTCATTGGTCTTATTACTACCTGCATCTTTAACTTTAATCCATAATTGATTCACCTTGTCTAACTATAGAATCTAGATTATCCTTAACCATATTGATACCATCTTAACTTTTTGTTTTTCGTTATCTTATATTAGAGCTAAACCTAATTACACCTAATAATCTTTTCTTAATTTTATTTTTCTATCCATATCACTTATCCATTTCACCAATCTCATCTCAATCATGGTTTAAAATTTCGAATCGTGCCGAGGTTTCAATCCTAAACTGGAATGATACAATTTCAATACCATATCATATCAGATCGATATAGTTTCGGTATTTTTTAAATATAAAATATATCAACTAAAAATAAAAATTTAATCTAAGTATTTAAAAATAAAAAAATTAATAATTTTATATATATTATATATATATATATATATATTAAATTAATGGGATAATTTTATTAGGCTTCAAATAAACTTATTAAATTATCCCAATTATAGTTAGGAGTTGATTAAGTTATTAATTTTTTAACCTAAGTGTCCATTGACACGTGTGCGATGCCTCCGGAGATTGCCTGTCCCGCACGACATGTCGGTCAACGCCGGTCCTGCGACGTCTTCAGACAACGTCTCGACCGGAACTGATTGTGCTAGTGCCGATCCCTGGGCAGAATGAGATGTTTCGCTCAAAATGGCTTGAGATTTGAATCCATGATCTTAACTTCCTCGGCTTCAATGAGAACAACCCCTTATCTTTTCAAAATATTTTGATGGTCCAAGAAAAAATCATAAAATATTTGTGAGAACGAGAGATATATCCATTAATGAATTCTTTTTTCTAAAATTGTGTTTGGCCAAATCATGTTGATAGTCTAAAACAAGTATGTGTTCGAAGGAAAATCTTACTAAGAGCTTCCCTTTGGAAGTTTCAAAAAGTGTCTTATCCAACACAATTAGGACGAAAGAGTTAGAAAAGTATACCAAAGACATTAGGGAGTCTCCAGTAGTGAAGTGTTCAAATGTTCTCGAGTAATCAAGTGAAAAGGGCAATTACAAAGAATCATTAAGGTGTTTTGTTGTGCACAATGATTCAAAATAAATTATTGATAAAAAAGGAAAACATCATATGAGGTTTATGAGAGGCTCAAGATGGAATGTTTGTGATTTTAAGTTGAAAAAGGTGATCATACCTTAATGATTAGGTGACTCGGCCCAACCAAACACGGAATGGATTGTGTCAAGCTGAGCCTAAAACTCCTACGGGTTTGGTTTGATCAAGGGGCTTTGGCTCATGAGCCATGCTTGGTGTGACTTAGTTTGCCTAGCCAACCCCTTTGACTACCTTTGCCAATTACAAATTTGATATTTTAGTATTTTAACTATTCAAATTTAATATTTTAACTAAAAATACTTATCCCAATATAGAAAACATGGCTAGTCTAAGAATACTTTGATTAAGTAGGCCTAAAATTATCATTTTAGAGTATTTCCTTTTTACTTTTTCCTTTTTTATTTTCTAATTAATTTTTAATTGATTAAAAAATAAGCCAGTGGACTCGGGCTTGGGTTGTGCATAGCCTAACTGCCCAGGACTAAGTTTCGGGTAGTCCTAACCTTGGCTCAAATTGGATAAGGTGAGAACCAAGGCATCAGTTGATAAAAAAGGAAAAATAACCTTATTTGGTTGAACCATTTTCACCTAGTTTTAAATTTTCATTTTCTTAAAAAAATTTTAATAAAATTTTTGAAAACGCGTTTAGTTTGATAAGTTGATTCCTTTGAAAAAAAAATTTTAAAAATATGAGAAATAAAAAATTAGAAGAAAAAAATAAAAGTAGTTTTCTGAAATCTCATCTCTATTTTAAAAAGTAAACAGAATGATAAACGTATACAAATAAACTATTATTATTATTATTGTTACTATTATTAACAATTTTTATTATTTTCTTTATTATCGCTATTATTTATTATTATTTCAATTGTTGTTATTATTATTACTACTATTTTTTAATATTAGTACTATTACTATTATTAAATACTATTTATTAGTATTTTAACATACAATAGCACAATACTATATATAAACAAGTATCATACGATATAATGATATTGTATTTTATATATCAGATATGATACGATAAAGTACTATTATATATTATTTAATATTTTATTTTGATATTATTAATAATTAACCAAATTCATACTCATTGTTTCTATCTCTATGAATAATTCAATATTGCTAAATCAAATAAGTTTTCACATTTTCAATTCTTAAAATCTAAAAACTATTTTCACCTTTCTCATTCTCTATTTTATAAAAAATAAAATAAAATAAAATTTAAAAAGAAATTGGAAATCCAATATTTGGGCTAATACACTAAGGAAACGGTAGGTTTACCTGACATTGCAACTGAGTCTTGACCACATCTAGCGGCGTCGTTACTGCTGCCGCCAAGGCACCGGCGGCAGCGCCAGCTGTGGCGTGCACAACCAGCTGCTCATCGTTTGTGTTCTCCGGCGAGATCTGCGTAAGCCCCCTCTTTGCCGCTTCATAGGTCGCAAAGTGCACGGCTGTGTAGGGAGCGTTCATAACCACGGTCGTCCTATACGAGGCAAAGAACGCTCCAATCCCTTCCTCTCGCAGAACCCTAGCGACGCAATCCAAGACCCCCTTGTACGGACTACTCTTCAACTGTAGCCGCTGCTTCACGGTGTCCATGGGAGTGAAGACGGCGTCGCTGGCGACGGTGGCGATCACACCAGACGCGGCGTGCGCGAACGGGTTGCTGGGGTTGTTCCCGGACAGCGACTTCTTGGAGAACTCATAGACCGAGAAGTAGACGGCGTGGGCAGGGCCAGCGCCGAGACTCATGGCGCCAAGGCCACGATAGAGGCCGAAGGGGCCCTCGGCGCGGAGGACTCCGTGGAGGACCTGGCGGAGGCCGAGCGGCGGTTGGCAGAGAGGCGACCCAGTCTGCATCCGCGTCTTGAGGGTGTCGACGGGGAACATGGCGGTGTGCTCGACGAGCCCGGCGACGGACCCGGCCACCATGAATTGCCAGAAGTGGAGACCGTCATGCTGCTGCGCGGCGCCGAGGTCGGCGGAGGCCGCGGCGGCCGGCGCGGGCGGGAGGAGCTCCGACGAGTGGAACTTTGCGGAGGCATCGGCCATGGGCCAAGATCAAACTCGGAGGGTGAAGCTTATAAGGGCGGGGGTGGAGGCGGAGGCGGATCCCGAAGGGGAATAAAAAGGAGGAGAGATGGCTCCATGCAACAATTTGGGAAGGAAAAGTCACATCCGAGCAGGAAGGGAAGGGAAGGGGGGAGGCAAGAATAATTTTGTTGGAAATAGGGATTGGGATTTGGGGGCCGTCGACTATCATTCAGACGATCGGACGGTCAGGATGTTACTACGATAGGGCTGGACGGTCACCCTTAATGATGGTTGATGAAGAAGTGGGGAAGATCAAATGGAGTACTCTAACTAATGCATTAATAAATGGTAACAATGTTGAGACTTGTCTACTCGTTAAAAAAAACTAAATAAAAAAATCGAAGGGATTCATGATTTTGGCTCGTCCTTGGCAATAGATTTTATATTTTATATATAAATATACGACCTTAACTAAGGTTGGACTCGAGCCGGAGCTCGGTCTTTGTGATGTGTTAAATAAAAGTGGAAAGTTATGTATGATTTATAAAAATATTAAAAAATTATGCGGTTTTGAAAGTCAATCAGAAGAAAAATTTATGGGTCTGCGGTCCCTAGTTGAGGGATTAGCAAACACTATTACAAGATACTTGCATGAGGTTTTTTTTTCACCTCTCTTAAGAAGTGTTTTATAGTGGAAATTTTAAATTTGATCTATTTACGGATCACTAGGTGGTTGAAATCATGTTTTTGTTGAAAAAATAAATAAAAATGGATAAATTTGACTCGAGAATAATCTCGTAGTAAGTTTAATGGTAACCAAACTAATTTATTTTGAATCATAATTTAAAAGATATTATGAATATAAATGGATGAAAGTTCCCTTGCGTGTGTTTACAGGGGTACAAATTCAAAAGTCAGATTGCACCTAAACCTAATTAACTCATGTGCAAACATTAATATTTTGCTAATTAAAATAGCCAACCATTAGTCAAGCATTTAAAGATTGATTAAATTAACCTTGTGTATCTGAATTATGTAAGATTCAGGAGCGCAGCGGAATATGTATTTCTATAATATGGATCTTCGTGGTACATATAGCTTTAAACAAAATAACATGAAATGAATAACATACCTCGTACTTCTTGACAATTGTGAATGATATCACAAATAAATAAGAGCCCCAAGTGTGACTCCTCTAGCGGTATCCACGCACACTAGATCATGAACTAGACACGATCCTCTAGGTGCTAGCCTCTTGGATCAACAAAACTTTTGGAAGCACTATGGATCTCTCTTGATGAAAGGAAAAAGGGAAGTGGAGAGAGAGCTCTTTCTTTCTACTACTACCTCTTCTCTTTCAAGAATGGCTATATATAGCCTCTAAGAGAAAGATGAAGAGTCTTCATCCATTAATTATAAAAAAAATCAAGAGTCTCCATTAATAAGAAAATGAAAAGTCTTCATTAATATAAAATTAATAAAAAGCTTTCATTAATGTAGGAAAATGAAAAGTTTTTATTAATAAAGATTAATAAAGAAAATGAAAAATCTTTATTAATATAAGATTAAAAAAACTTCATTAATGTAAAAAGGATAAAAAGTTTTAGATTTTAATAATTCTCTAAGAATCATCATGATTCAAATTCTCTCTTTTTGGATCAAATAAAATATATATTTGATCTTGATCCATTCTAGCTTCCAATATTTCAGAATTAATTAATAATCTAATTAATTCTTATTCAGAAATAATAAATTGATTAATTTTAGTATCCACTAAAATAATCAATTACAGATATTGTTCATGTCTATGTGCTATGCGTGCGACCCTCTAGGTTTTATACACGAAGGTAGTGTAAATCCATATACAGACTAAGGTAACCGTCTAGCAACAGTTTTTAGCCACCCAACGTGATAAAATATTAGTTATAAACTAAAACCACCATGAACCGATTACTGTGTAATTCAATCTCTTCATCTAGACTACATCCCAATTAATTTAGTGCACTATGCATCATCACCAATTAATTGTTTTACTTGATTTCCAAGATATAATAGACTCCTCTAGAATGATAAACCATTCCACCATGGCCATGGATTTCGAGTCACTAATATCTCTATCAAGTGGTCAGGATGTTAACTCCCTAATCTAAGAGAGCGATGAATCCTCTATTGACTCAACACTATTCTCTCTACGCTTTGTCGTATACCCAATAACCATATGAATCATAATCCGATTAAAGACTACTTTTAACGGCATCAAAGTATATAACTCCACGCATAGAATAAATGAAGATCTCAAGTCAAAAGATCAGTTACACTCGTTCATAAGAGGATTGACCAATGATGCTTAATATGTGGTCTCCTCTTGAGCGGGTCGTGTCCAGTGTACCTCTAACTTGAGGCACCCCCAAGTACAACTTGGATATCCATCCCTCGGTCTATCTCGACCTAGTCATACTCAGCGTTGATCTAGATATCTATGCCCCCTCTAGATATTTATCTGATCAAGGACTATTTACAGATTAATATAACCATTAATCCGTGGGACTTTATCATCAATCACATACGTACAGAAAAGTAAATGATTAACGATAAATACTTACCTTTATAAAATAATTATCCACAAATACATAAGAGTGTCTTGGCACATAGGTGCACACACTAACAATCTCCCACTTGCACTATTGCCAAACACTGTAGACTCTCAGTCCTAGGCTCCTCACATGGGTCTCATGTTTCTGTAGAGGTAAGGCCTTTGTGAGTGGGTCTGCGATGTTCTCGCTGGTATCTACTCTGCTAACCAACACGTCACCCCTCTGAACAATCTCTCTCAGGAGGTGATACTTCCTTAGTACATGCTTAGATCGTTGGTGAGACCTTGGCTCCTTTGCTTGCGCTATGGCTGCATTATTATCACAGTATAACACAACTGGATCAACAATACTAGGAACCACTTCAAGCTCCGCTATGAAGTTCTTGATCCACACAGCTTCCTTTGCTGCCTCCGAAGCTGCTATGTACTCTGACTCAGCTGTTGAATCTGCAACTGTCTCCTGCTTGGAACTCCTCCAGCAAACAGCTGCGCCATTCAAACAAAACACGTAACCTTGCTGCGATTTCAGATCATCTCGATCTGTCTGAAAACTGGCGTCAGTATATCCTCTAACGACCAATTCCTCGTCTCCTCCGAAAACTAAGAACATGTTCTTTGTTCTTCTAAGATACTTGAGGATAGTTTTTACCGCAGTCCAATGATCCTCTCCAGGATCTGACTGATATCTACTCGTCATGCTTAAAGCATATGAGACATCAGGTCGAGTGCATATCATAGCATACATTATGGACCCTATAGCTGAAGCATAAGGTATCTTGCCCATTCTACTTCTCTCCTCTTGTGTCTTTGGACACATAACCTTGGAGAGATGTACACCATGTGACACTGGTAAAAATCCTCTCTTGGAGTCTTGCATACCAAATCTTTTCAACATTTTATCAATGTATGTACCTTGACTCAACCCCAATAACCTGCTTTGTCTATCTCGGTATATTCTGATACCTAAGACATAGGTTGCATCCCCAAGATCTTTCATTGAGAAACACTCACCCAACCAAGTCTTGGTAGATTCTAGGCTAGGGATGTCATTACCTATAAGAAGTATATCATCAACATACAATACTAGGAACGTAATCTTGCTCCCACTAACCTTCTTGTAAACGCAGGGTTCTTCTGGATTCTTGACAAAAGAAAAATCTTTAATTGCTTCGTCAAATCGTAGATTCCAACTCCGAGATGCTTGCTTTAGTCCATAAATGGACCTCTTGAGCTTACATAATTTATTAGCATTCTTGGAAGTTATAAAACCGGGAGGTTGTACCATATATACTTCCTCCTGTAACCTTTCATTTAGGAAAGCAGTTTTAACATCCATTTGCCAAATCTCGTAATCCTTGTAAGCTGCTATAGCTAGCAAAATCCTAATGGACTTAAGCATTGCAACGGGCGAAAATGTTTCATCATAGTCAATTCCTTGACGTTGATTGAAACCCTTTGCCACAAGCCTTGCTTTATAGGTACTGATATTCCCATCCATGTCAATCTTTTTCTTGAAGATCCACTTGCACCCTATGGGTTTTACCCCAACTGGCACATCAACCAACTCCCAAACTTGGTTGGTGTACATGGAGTCCATTTCAGATTTCATGGCTTCTAGCCATTTCTCAGAATCATTTGAAGCAATTGCTTCCTCATAAGTCGACGGTTCATCATCCTGGATGAGTAACACTTCCTCATCTTGGGTTACCAACCAACCATATCTGTTTGGCTCTCGGTGTAATCTTGCAGACTTACGTTGATTTTGCATTTCTTGAGCAGTCTCGGAAGAAGGAGACACTTGTACTTGTGGTACTGTCTCATTGTCCAACTGTTCATCTTCCAACCTGTTTGTAGTGTCTGAAATTTCTTCAAGACTCATTTCACTCCCACTACCCCTTTTAGAAATAAATTCTCTTTCTAAGAAAGTAGCATATCGAGCAACAATAACTTTGTGCTCACTTGGGAGATAAAAATAGTATCCCATTGTAGCTTTGGGATAACCTACAAACGTACATCTTATAGATCTTGCTGCAAGCTTATCAGAATTTTCATTCTTCACATAAGCATCACAACCCCATATCTTAAGATAAGACAAATTTGGTTTCTTTCCAAACCATAATTCATAAGGAGTCTTATCTACTGATTTGGTTGGAACTCGGTTAAGTATGTATGTTGCTGTTTCTAAGGCATAACCCCAGAACGACATTGGAAGATTCACATGACTCATCATTGATCTAACCATATCCATGAGTGTGCGATTTCTCCTTTCCGAAACACCGTTCCACTCCGGCATTCTAGGAGGTGTAAGTTGGGAAACTATCCCACACTCTTTTAGGTAATCAATGAACTCTTGGCTTAGATACTCGCCACCTCGATCACTCCGAAGGGCCTTAATCTTCTTGCCACGTTGATTTTTGACCTCGTTCTTGAACTCCTTAAATTTGTCTAGAGTTTCAGACTTATGCCTCATTAAGTAGATATATCCATATCTACTTAAATCGTCGGTAAAAGTCACAAAGTAGGTATACGCTCCTCTAGCCTGAACTCGCAATGGTCCACATACATCACTATGTATGAGTTCTAGTAGTTCCTTTGCCCGTGCACCTATCTTGGTGAAAGGCTTCTTGGTCATTTTGCCTTGTAAACATGATTCGCATGTATCTATGGGCTCTAATTCAAAAGAGTCCAAATACCCATTACTGAGTAATCTAGCGATGCGTTTCTCGGTTACATGACCAAGTCTACAGTGCCAGAGATATGTCAAGTTTGAGTCATGCAGTTTCTGTTTCTTGCTTTCAATACAATAAATTAGTTCATCTAAGTTAAGAACATAAAGACCATTATTTGATAAACCATTCCCATAGAACACATTGTTTAAATAAAAGGAACATGACTTGTCCTTGAACTGAAATACAAATCCCTTGGGTCCAAACTCGACACCGAAATGATATTCTTTGAGAAACTAGGAACAAAATAACAGTTTTCTAAATTCAAAACAAGTCCACTAGGCAAATTTATTGAATAAGTTCCTACAGCTAACGCAGTAACTCTCGCTCCATTAGCTACTCGTAGGTCCATCTCGCCCTTGGACAACCGTTTGCAGTCACTTAGACCCTGCATGTTCGCACAAATATGAGAACTACTTCCAGAATCTATGACCCATGATGAAGAAACAGAAAGATTGCATTCTATCATAAAGATACCTGAAGCATCCGCTCCACTAGCATTCTTCTTCATGAAAATATAGCAGT
The DNA here is from genome assembly GCF_044706935.1 of Curcuma longa. NCBI lineage: Eukaryota > Viridiplantae > Streptophyta > Magnoliopsida > Zingiberales > Zingiberaceae > Curcuma > Curcuma longa. Next base: position 189,495 of record NC_133865.1, on the reverse strand, counting down.
TTTTCTTCCAATGACCTTTCTTGCCACAATGAAAGCACATGGCCTCCTTCTCATTAGATTCAGGTACCTGCATGCCTTTCTTAAGCTTCTTCTGAGCTTGATATTTGGGATTCTTCACTGCATTAGCCTTGGGATTAAATTTTCCAGTGCTAGGACGCTTGTTGGTCTTTTTGACCATCATTGCATGCAGTGAAGGATTTACCTTCATATCCTTCTCAGCAGTTTTTAGCATTGCCATCAGATCAGTCAAACTCTTGTCCATGCTATTCATGTTGAAGTTCAACACGAACTAGGAAAATGATGGAGGTAGTGACGACAAGACCAGGTCAACAGCCAAGTCTTGGTCCAGTTTGAAACCTAAGCTCTCAAGCCTTTCTATGTACTCGATCATCTTGAGTACATGAGACCCAACTTGGTTTCCTTCCACTAGCATGGTTCGAAATAGTGCTCGAGAGGTTTCATACCTTTCTACTCTTGCACTCTCTTGGAAGAGCTCACGCAAGTGCTGATCAATCTCCTTAGCACTCATGTTCTCATGTTGTCTTTGTAACTCAGGAGTCATAGAAGATAGCATGATGCATTGCACATCTAGTGCATCTTCCATATACTGAGAATAATATGACTGATCTTCCTCTGAAGCATCAAGTGCAGGCTCCTTCAGTGGTTCGTCTTCAAGCACATAAATTTTTCTCTCGTGCCTCAGGATGATTTTCAGTTTCCTATACCAATCCAGGTAATTGGAACCGAGGAGGATGTTCTCTTTCTCGAGAATGCTTCGCAGTGTTAAAGTACTTGTGTTTGCCATCTCGAATATGAAAATTTAAAGCAGAAGTTTAGCATTTGTAGTATATATTTAATAAAGAAATTTTATAACTCCTACTATTTTATTCAAGTCTATCAGCCCCCACTATTAGAATCGAAAATTTGTTGGTAACAATTCCTAGTAGGACCGAAATCCTGAATCATATAGTATGCACACAGCTGAGTTGTACCTACATGCTACACTCATCAAGTAGGCCTTAACTTGCCAATCACAAACTTATGTGACTTTCGGTATATTCTTGTCGAATCTTATATTCTCAACACTTGCCCCTCAAATCAATTGACCTTAGCTGAGCTAAACAAGTCAATGAATTTGAGTTAAGTCGACCCACTAACAATTATGATAAATTATAGATATTTTGACACAAGCCCACAGCTGAGCTATACCGACTTATGTAAAAATATTTGAGTTAAGACTTATTCCAATAGCTTTCTATGACTTACTACCTAATAATATTTGGCAAACACTTATAGAACTCAACCATTTTTTAGAGATTTGTCTATAAGTTGTATTATGATGTTTGATATGCTTAAGCTATAAATTGACATTGTTGTAATACTATGTAAGCTTGAGTGCATATTTCTACCAAATTTTTTTTGATTTAATGGAGCATCTACCCGCTCACCTACCTTACAAGGCATAACTAGCTGGTCCTATGTAGTATAGATGGATGTATCAATTTGAATAATTTTTGAAAAAATTAAAGAATAATATTCCTAATAAAGCAAGAGTCGAGAGATCAATATGTCAATGCTTATTGGTTGAGGAAGCAACTTCTTTCTGCTTATATTATTTTGCTGAAATGTCAAAATCAGGCATTGCAAGTATCCTAGAAATTCTGATGATACTCAGCCGATTAACCCAATGATGCTTTCTATTTTTAAGTTTCTTAGTAAGCCAATTGGTGCATCTATGTCAAGATAGTTAAATCAATAAGAATATTATGCTGCAAGAACATACATACTCCTGAATTGTGAGAAGGTCAAACCGTATATAAGGTGAGTTGATTGATATAATCAACTACTAATCCCTTTTTATTTGTTTGATATCCCAATTGTCTTAAATTTACCTTTTATTCATTATAGCTTATGAACAACAACTTTAGTATCAAAATCCGTCAATCAATGCAAGTGAGGTAGAGGAAAAGTTCGAAGTGAGGTAGAGGAAAAGTTCGAGATGAAATTTGCATTGTGGTTCCAAATCTATGTATGTTAGAGAATAAATAATTTTTCATACATCAGTATCAATTTTTGACTTAATTTATATCATACTTACTATTATAGATGAACGATCATAGAATATCAAATGTGAAAGATGAAAGGATAATCAATCTTGCATCTGGATCCCTCCGTAAGATACAAGTGTATTCTGGTTACTATGTTAATGACTTCAAATTCCACATGACACAACAGGATTCACACAAACTAACCTTTAATTGTAGTGTTTACATAAAAGGATCTATCAACAATAATAATTTTAAGTTTGATTATTACGGAAGAATTGAAGAAATCATCACATGCTTTACCCATAAAAAGGTATGTGTTATTAAAATATTCTTGGTATGATCACTCCCAGAACAGGTACTAAAATACATTTAAATTATAATTTAGTTGAGGTTAATGCAAATAAAAAGTTCAACAAGTTAGAACTTTTCATTTTTGCAATCCAAGCGAGTCAGGTTTTCTATCTTAAATACTCGATGAAGGCAAGAAGAGTTAGTGAATGGTTAACAGTTTGTCGAACGAAGGCTCACTTAATCATAGAAATACCCAACTCTATCATGACCCAACACCATGATATATTTTAAAATGAAGAAGTGGAGATACATTTAGTAAATTCTCAGATTCAATCAACATCTGTCTTACTTGCAGATGAATAGTACTTTATCAGGAGATAGATGATGGAGAGATGTTCAACAATGAGAAGCTTATTGAACTAACTAAGTCTAGTGAGGAGGATCTTGAAAATATTAATGTTGATGATTTAGATTGTAACGATGTTTGAATATTAGCATTATTGTAAATTAATTCAGAATGAATTAAAAATATTTATTTTGTTACATGTAAATCTCACTAACGATTTAATTATTATTTTGAATGTGTATGTGTTATAATATTATTGTGCATATATAGATATATCAGATCAGGCAACAACACTTGGTAGCTAGACTATCTTGCGGGTTGTTCGGGGTTGGTAAGTATTAGTGCTATTAGTAATTTTTAATTCATATATATTTTATAATATATGTCTAATATTTATTATTTTATAATGCAATTTTACTCCAGATGGACCATCGAGTAGCAGCATACATATCTAATAAATTTAAAGAAAGAGTGTATCTTTCTGGTACTACATGGAGACATGTAGGAGGGCATGCGAGATTTTTACTACTAAGAGTTTTTGATAACTTATTTTTATTATCAGGAGTTTTATTTGTTTATACTAATTTGTAAACCTTTTTTCCAGAAAAAATATACCTGGGAGCCAAGGCACGAGAAGACATTTAAAGAAATATAGAATAATATCTGTGTCAAATTATACAAGGATCTGCTATACAAATGCAGAAGAAAGGGAGTAAGACTATCTTTTATCCTAGATGATGTTTGGGATGCATAGCAAGCCATCTGGACTATAGAAAGATAACAGCTACATTCATCGATAGCTTGAGCCAATAGAAACACCAAGTTGACTTGCCCTTCCATCGGATCCACAAAGCATACAGCTAGATTCTTTTCCATCGTCGAGCATGCCACAGACTTGGTGAGTTTATAATTAATATATTTATATCAGAATTATTTAATTATCAATGATTTTATTTTGATTTCTTTAATATTCAGGAACATGTACTACAACGACCTCCTACTTGTTGAAAGATTTTTACCATGACACACAAGTTAAAGGATGACACATTTGTCGATCCTTGATCGCAGACATTAGACGTAAGAATTTAAAATTTAAACTTATTTAACTATTAACAATTATTAGCTCTTTTAATTTTATATATTATATAAATTTATTTTTAAATAGGATAAAATGACTGTTAGAGTTGCACAAATATCTCAATCTGATAGAGAGGGAGGTGAGATACAGACTCTCTCCACCGACTAAGTAAATGAGATCTATTATGATATGATCGGTGGAGGAAAAAAGAGCTCCATCCTTTACGATCTTGGATCTCAGGCAAGAGTCGTTTATGATCGTGTGATGACTCCTAAGGCAGGGGTCATCCCAATGGATCATCTACTAGGGTAGAAGCTCTAGAGCAAGAAAACCAACTGTTAAAGAATCGACTCTTCATATTAGAGCAAGAATTTCAAGAGTCTCGGCAAGCCCAATTGAGATACGAGTAAATTGGTTGGGAAATACAGGAGTTCATGGCTCACATGAGTCAAATGACGCATGACTTTGACTCTCAGGAGACTCAGGACCCTGAGAACCCTGATTAGTAGCTGTATGAGAGGTATGTTAACATTTTTAACTTTTCTTTTTTTGTTTATCACTCATGAACATGCAAATTAAATTAAATTTATTAATTTTTAAAATAGATACATATCCTTATTTTATTAATAACCTATATTATTATATTTTTTACAGGATTCGATGCTATTAGTTGGATATTTTAGATATTTAATAGGTTATAATTGTATTGAAATATTTAATATGTTATGATTGCATTTAGATATTTGATATGTTATGATTGTATTGAGATATTTGATATTTATGATTGTATTGTGATTTGATTAGTTTAACTTGAGATATTTGAGATATTGAGTGGATTCATTTGTTATATTTGATATGTTGTGATTGTATTGTGATTAGTTTAACTTGTTGGATTGGCTAAATTGTTGTATCGTGATTAGATTGATTTAACTTGTATCGTGATTAGATTAGTTTAAAATGTTGAATTTGTTAAGTTGTTGAATTGGTTAACTTATTATATTGTAATTCGTTATGTTGTTGTATCATGATTGGATTGGTTTAACTTATATTGTTATTGGATTTATTTAACTTGTATCATGATTGAATTGGTTTAAGATATTGAATTTGTTAAGTTGTTGGATTATATCTTGGTAGTTAATTTGATGGATTGATTTGTGATTGTATTATTGTTTATTAAAGTATAATTGTATTGTTGTATATTAGATTATATATATTGTCAAAATTATAGATTCTGATAGTTTATGGTTATTTATGAAAATTGTAAATAGGGAACAAACGAAAACGGATAGATGCTATTAAAATTTGTCAAATATTAGCGATGAAAATTTAAATATGTCGCTAAAGTTAGCAACAGAATTAAATATCTATCGCTAGATCAAAGACGGAACAATGTATTCCATTTACGGTATATTAGCGACGAATTCAAATTTTCATCGCTAATTAACGATAGAATATTTAATATCAGTCGCTAATATTAGGAATGACTATTTAATATCCATCGATAATATTAGTGACGGAGATTAAATATCCATCGATAATATTAGTGACGGATATTAAATATTTTATCATTAACTAGTGATGAAAATTTAAATTCGACGCTAAATGATGTCAACGATCAATTTTTTAGAGATGAGAAAAATTGATCGTTAACCATCATTAATGATTAATTAGCGATGAAATATTCCATCGCTAAAGTTGAAATATTCTAGTGTATTAAGTATCCGATCAACTTTGACTTATTTGATCAACCATCAAAATCCAAATCAATCTTGATCAACCTTGATTCGAAATCGATTGTGCAATAATAATCTCCTTCTCCAATAATCTCCCTTTTATTTGACATCTTCACTCTCAGCCATTAAACATATCAATCAATTAAACATGAAAACTAACTCAAGCCTAGTCAATTTTGATCACACATTCATTGCATCAACAATTAGTACTGATGCTTTCACATTTATATACTATTATAGGCTCATATTTGAGCACGTCCTCTCAGCTAAACGCAAAGCTATCAGTGAGTAACTCAATTTTGACCATTCATTTCTCATTCACTTTAAAAATTATTTTTATAATAATCAGCTTGCAAAATAAACCCTTCCTATCCATCCAAGGACCCATTACTAAATTTAACTTATCCCAGAGGATTTATTATCTACGGAAACCATTCCAAGACAATTCTCTGTAATATCCACTCACCTCCTTGCCCATCCTTCCAACTACTTTAGGAGGAGTTCACTCATCACCAAACACTTCCCTATTCATATTTTGTCAAATGTGTCATAATCTCAAGGACTTGAGCCTCCTCTCCAGCCATTTCCCTGTCCGCCTTTCATCAAAATATCCCACTTTTAGCCTTTGATTCACCACACAGACTGATCGATCCTTTTCACTCATTTCACCCTATATATCAAATACAGCTTAAGTTTTTTTAGTGAACTCTGGGTTGATGTTTTCAATGATTATCTTTCCTTTTGCTGCCTTTGATGGATCACGCGTTAGCTAGTGGATATAAATTCAAGAGCCATCAAGATTATAAATTGAGAGCAGAAACCTTCCCAACTTGGGCACCTCTGCCGCATGATCAGTTGTAGCTTTGAGGAAAAGACAGACGCCATATTTGTCGAGATCAGAGCCGGAATATTTCTCCAAAAGCAAGCGATCAAGCTCGAGCTTCCATCTCAGTCTGCAACTGTACCTATCAACCTTTACTTAGCTGATGAGTACTACACTAAAATCTTTGGCTTGTGACCTCCATGAAAATGGAATAGAAACATTACAATCTTGTCGTCCTCATCTCTTTCTTGCCTGTGCACGGCACACACTCTCGAGATAAGAAAAGCTTGGCATACACACGCGATGGATATGGCCGAAGTTGTTGTATGTCCACTTGTTCTGCTCGGTGAGTCGACATGGTCAGAAGTGGAGAGTGTTGACACATTGCATGAGGCTCTGGTCGCTCACTTGTTATTAGGACATAAGGGATGGGACAAAGGACAAAAGGTTATGAACCATTCAGTTGTGGCTCTCGTTGTCGAGGAAGATTATTCTGCACCGTGTACCTTCCAATACATTTATATATAAATAAGTTATTGATTTGTTTGTTTGTTTGTCCATCCATAATGTAATTCTTGGTTGACTGTTACAGAAGATTAATTAAATTTTAGTTTAGAATTTCAGAAAAATCGCTATTGTTTTTTTTAAAAGTGTGTTCAATAAAAATTTGCTTGTGTAGTTAGTTTTGTATTTTAAGTAATATCTACATGAACATATTTACCCTCAATTTAAATATGTATTTTAAATATGTGATCTAGCTGATAAAAAAAATCCAGACTGGCTTGAAGAAGCTATACCTTACGAAAGAGATCACAAGGAGAAAATTAAACTACATGATCCAAAGACAATGCTATCATTGGTTCCGATGGATATGTGTTCTCACTACAATAAAAATAAAAAATAGCGACGAAAATTATTTTTCATCGTTAATTAGCAACGAAATTTAATTTCCATCATTAATTTTTAATTAAGCGACGGAAAATAATTTTCATCTCTAAATTAATGACGAAATTTTATTTTCTATCTACAAATTAACAATGAAAGTTATTTTCCGTCGCTACTATAGCGACAGAAGTTATTTTTCGTCGCTAATTCAACGACAGAGATATTTCCGTTGCTAATTCAGCAATGAAGATAATTTTCGTTGCTAATTCAATGATGGAAGAAAACTTCTGTTGCTAATCTAGTGATGAAAAATAATTTTCATCGCTGAATTAGCGACGACAATTAATTTCCATCGCTAATTAGTGACAGAAAATAATTTTCGTCGCTAAAATCATGATTTTTAGGGTTTTGGTCCGATTCTTTTCTCCTCGCGCACGCTCCCAATCGCTCCCGATCGCGCTCCCAACTCCCGACTCTGGCCTTCCCGACTCCGACCTTCCCAACTCTCCGACGTTCCTGACTTCGACGTTCCCAATTCTCGTCGCTTCCCGACTAGTAAGTCTCTCTCCCCTATTTAAATTAGGTTTAGGGTTTTCTCATCGATTATCAGCATCAGGCTCGGCCTGGGCTTGCTTGTCGGCCTCGGGACAAGTGGACGAGCTCGTTGATGTCGACCGCGGGCTTGGCGAGCTCATCGACATCAGGCCCGGCTTGGTCGAGCTCGTTGGGTTCGAGCCTGACTAGGCCGAGCTCTGGCAAAATACCAAGAACAAGGTAATGGTAGCCAAGTCTCCTTTGGTGGTCGGCCACAGTAGGAGTGAATCCAGCGGCGTTCCGACGGTGGTGATGGTCTAAGCAGTGTTCTGGTGGCGAGGAAGAGAGGCGATGGGAACGTTCTTTCATGTGGTTGCGGTGAGAACCCTTCTCATAAATTCGAGAACACAATTCTCAAGCGATCAGGAAGGGAAGGAATGCAGCATCCGAGAGCTTTCCTTTTCTTAACAGTCGGGGCAGGCGCGCTCAAAAAATGCAATCAGAATCAGCGGCTAACTCGCGATCAACAAGGGCAGACTGTGGGAAGCGACGCTCGGGAAAACAGGTGGCTGACTACACTCGCGAGCGGCGATGCTACGCTCGGCAGATGCCGTGAATTAGGGGACGGTGAGGAGAGGCGATGGGAAGATGCCAAGGAATGGAAAAACCCCAGCGACGTCGACAGAGGGTCACGGCAGATGGCGAACGGCGCGGTGGCGAAACACGAGTAGAGGGCATCTTCTCCATGCGGCAGTGGCGGCATCGGGCAGAGGAGGGGATCGCGAGGAAGGGAGAGGAGGAGCGGTAGGGAATCCGACTAGGGATCGCGATTTCACCGTTTTAAAGAGGAGTAACAGTGACTTGTTCAACGAGATTAGGGTTTGGGCTATTGAACCAGCTTTAGGCTTTACGAATAAGATGAAAATCAAAATCTAATTCAGATTGAACCGGATCGGGTGACTATAGCGAACTGATTTATTTTTGGTTCGCTTGATTCAATAATCAAACGAACTCTAATTTGATCCAAAGTAGTTTTGTTCGATTCGTCTTCGTAAGATAAATCTTCTCATCCCTTTTATTTTGTCAAAACATCTTCCATCATAAACCAAACTAAGTTGGTTCAATTAGGTTCAAAATTGAATCGTTTGGTTCACTAACCAAACAATCTCTGATTTGATCCAAATCGATTTCTTTCATTTCGTCTCTGCAAGATGAGTTCCCTTCTCTCTCACTAGCAAAATTTCTGATATCTTACAAATGTTGCAAGTAAAATTAATTTTACTTTGCATGCTGCCCTATTATGGACAATTAGTAATTTTCCAGTATACTCAATGTAGTCAGGATGGAGCACAACTGGTAAATTAGCATGTCCATATTACATGATAGAGTTTGATGTATTTTCATTACCATGCAGTGGGAAGGTATCTTAGTTTTATAATCATTATAAATTTTTTATCAGTTGAACACCCTTTCAGAAGAAATAAGAGAAATTTTCTAAAGAATATTGTAGTCAAAAAATTACCGCCAATAATGAAGTCAGGTGTAGAAATCATTGACCAAATAGATGGTTATTGATTCCTACCAGTATATAATCCTAATTTTGATGAGGTAAATAAATACATTGTTAGGATGTGCAAATGTGATTGGAAAAAAGAAGCATTTTCTAGGACCTACCAAATTGGAAGTATTTATTGATTCGATATAATTTAGATGTGATGCATGTTGAAAATTTATTTTCAATAATATCTTCAATATAGCGCGATAAATGTTCCTCAAAGAACTAAAGACACTACAAAATCACAAAAGGAATTAAAAAGATTAGTTAACAGATCTGAATTATATCAAAATGAAGCAACAAATCAATTTCCAAAGGTTTGTTATATATTAGATAGAGAAGGTAAGCAAGTTATATGTAGTTGGTTAAAACAGATAAAATTTCCTGATGAGTATGCTTCTAATATGGCCCGATGTGTGGATATGAATAGGTTAAAAATGTTTGGAATGAAGAGTCATGACTAACATGTGTTCATGCAAAGACTTATGTCAATAACTTTTCATAACCTGCTACCAATAATATTTGACAAACACTTACAAAACTAAGTCTATTTTTCAAAGATTTGTCTGCTAGAAGTATTATGACGACCGATATGCTTAAGCTAGAAACCGATATTCCTATGATACTATGTAAGCTTGAGTGCATATTTTCATCAAGTTTTTTTAATTCAATGGAGTATCTACCAGTTCACCTACCTTATGAGGCACAACTAGCTGGTCCTGTTCAGTATAGATAGATGTATCCATTTAAAAAGTTTTTGAGAAAATTAAAGAATAATATGATGGGAAAGTCTTGAAAAACCGTTCCGATAAATTCTTGCAGAACAAAAATTTTTCCGAAACGATCTCAAGTTGCCTGATCGTTGGGCTCTTGTGTTTGGTTTACAGGATCCAGGAATAATTTAACTAATTGCGGAAACATTAAATTATACCTTACTTCCGACGTTTCGGAAGGACGAAGTTTGTACCCGAAGACCTCTTGATCTTCTGCCGTATTCCTCTCCTCTTCTCGAACGTTGTGTGGGCAACGATCCTTCGAGAATATCCTCCACCAGAAATCTCCTCCGATGGCTTGCTAAAACTTCCTTCCCTTTGCTTGGAGAAAAGAGAAGAAGAAGAAGAGGGGAAGGTGGCTTGCCGAGAGAGTCTCGGCCACCACCCGAAGGTTTCTTGTATTATCTCAAACCAAGCCTTGCCCCCTCTTTTATAGCTTTTCCATCCCTTATTTATGGTATAATTAGAGCCATAAACATGGTATAATCGATCCATAAATATGGTATAATTTGAATCAATCAAATCGGAGAATTTGGCATGATTTCGGAAGTTTCCAAATCGAACCCGCGAGCCTTAATCGATTAAGGAATCGATTAACTCACGTAACTTTTTCTCATTAACACGTGTAATCGATCAGGTGATCGATTACCAGGCTTGGTAATCGATCAGCTGATCGATTACCTGCCTTCGTATGAGAAACTCTGGTAATCGATCAGATGATCGATTACCAAGGTGTGTAATCGATCACCCGATCGATTACACTCCTTTGTTTTTGGTTCGAAAGCCTAGTTTCTTCCGACTTCATCCACGATGGACTTGAGGATCCCAGAGGCTACAACAGGGACCTAGAGGAGGAATTGGTTTTGGCCTTCTGATGAGCTAAGGCTTCCCGTGCTCGCCCCGAACACACAACCTTAGTTCATCAATAATAACTCATACCACTAAAGAGTTATTATCGAACTACCGCACCAATCCCATATTACAATATGAGCTCCTTCTTACTATCAGTACATTAATCTCCCTGTGTTTAAGATATCGTATGTCCGTCAATTAAAATGAGTTACTGACAACTCGTATTTAATCGACATCTAATCCGAGAGTAGTACCACTCAACCTTATTATCATGCGGACAAAATCCACCTGCAGGGTTTACATGATAATCCTTATGAGCTCCTCAAGGGGACATCATCAACCTAGATTATAGGACACAGATTCCTTCTATAATCAACAACACACCATGTACATAATACTACTTCCCAACTCATCGGGCCTTTTGATCTATCGATCTAGACCTCACCCTTTGATGAATTAAAGAAGTACATATTAAGCACACGTGTTTGTTATTATATCGGGATTAAGAGCATGTACATCTATAGTAACAGAGGTTTAGTTCGATTATATAGTCAGTATAAATCGAACAATCCTCAGATGGTCCTGCTCAATACACACTAAGTGTACTAGTGTAATTCTATAGTCAAGACAGACTAAAACCAAATTACACTACAACTACTCCGATGGTTTGTCCAATCCATCTTGGTTGTGAACACTGTTTATAATCTATAAGGGACTGATAACATGGTCTTCTGTGTGTGACTCCGCACACCATGTTAATCTACAGTATAGATTAAATGGACACTACAAAATATTGACCAAATGTGATTCTTATTTCAGAATGTTTATTTACATAGCTAGGATTCTGGTATACATCCCAACACATGCTGCAAGAACATATTAAATCAACAAGAATACCATGCTGCAAGAACATATTAAATTAATAAGAATACCATGCTGCAAAAACATACATACTCCTGAATTGTAAGGAGGTCAAACCGTACATAAGGTGATTTGATTCATATAATCAACTACTAATTCCTTTTTAGTTGTTTTTGGTATCCAAATTATCTTAAAGTTACTTTTCATCCATTACATTATGAACAACAACTTCAGTATCAAAATCCATCAATCAGTGCAAGTGAAGTCGAGGAAAAGTTAGAGACGGAATTTGCATTATGATTTTAAATCTATGTAAGTTAAAGAATAAATAATTTTCCATACATCAATATCAAATTTTAATTTAATTTATATCATACTTACTGTTATAGGTGAATGATCATAAAATATCAAATGTGGAAGATGGAAGGATAATTAATCTTGCATCTGGACCCCTCCGTAAGATACAAGTATATTCTGGTTACTATGTTAATGATTTCAAATCCCACGTGCACAACGGGATTCACAAAAATTGGCCTTTAATTCTAATGTTTATGTAAATGGATCTATCAACAACAATAATTCAGAGTTTAATTATTACGGGAGATTTGAAGAAATCATTGAGATTGAATATCCTACCTTACCCATAAAAAGGTGTGTGTTATTCAAATGTACTTGGTATGATCTGACTCCCAGAACAGGAATCAAAATACACTCACCTTAACTAAGTGGGTCAATTTAGTTGAGGTTAATGCAAACAAAAGGTTCAATAAGTTTAAATCTTTCATTTTTGTGGTCCAAGTGGGTCAGATTTTCTATCTTGAATACCCAACGAAGGCAAGAAGAGTTAGTGAACGGTTAGCTGTTTGTTATATGAAGGTTCATTTGATAATAGAAATATCGAACTCCAACATGGCACAACACCATGATGGATTTCAAAATGAAGAAGTGGAGATACATTTAGTAGATTCCCAGATTCAATCAACATTCGTCTTACTTGTAAATACTAATGTACCTTACTAGGAGATAAATGATGGAGACATGTCTAGCAGTGAAGAGCTTATTGAACAAACTGTGTTTAGCGAGGAAGATCCTAAAAATGTTAATGCTGATGATTCAGATTATAATGATGAATGGATATTAGCATTATTATAAATTAATTCAGAATAAATTAAAATAGTTTATTTTATTACATATATATCTCACTAACGATATTATTATTATTTCAAATGTGTATGTGCTACAATGTTATTTTGCAGATATAATATGTCAGACCAAGCAGCATCAACCGGTGACCAGGCTGTCTTGCGAGTTGTTGGGGGTGATAAGTATTGATGTTATTAGTACTTTTCAATTCATATAATTTTTTATAACATATGTCTAAAATTTATATGTGTTATAATAGTTTTACTCCAGATGGTCATCGAGTTGCGATGTACATATCTAGTAAATTTAGAAAGAGTCTATCTCTGAGGTATTACTTGGAGGTATGTCGATGAGGGCATGCGAGACTTTTACTACTAACAGTTTTTGATAAGTCATTTTTATTAACAATGGTTTTATTTATTTATACTAATTTTTAAATTTTTTTGCAGAAAAAATATACCTGGGAGCCAGGCACGATGAGGCATTTAAAGAAACATAGAATAATACATGTACCAAATTATATAAGGATTTGCTATATAAATACAGAAGAAATGGACATAAGATCATCTTTTATCCCAATTGATGTTTGGGATGCATGGCAATCCATCTGGCTGAAGAAAGATGACAGTCGAATTCAACGATAGCTCGAGTCAATAGAAACACAAAGCTGGCAGGCCCTAGCACCAGATCCACAAAGCATACAGCTGGATCTCGTTCCATCGTCAAGCATGCCATGGACTTGGTGAGTTTACAATTAATATATTATATTAGAATTATTTAATTATTAATAATTTTATTTTAATTTAATTATATTTTTTAATCTTCAAGAGCATGAGCTACAACGACCTCCTACTTGTTGGGAGATTTTTACTAAGACACACAAGTCTAAGGATGACACATTTGTTGATCCTCGATCACAGACATTAGACGTAAGATTTTAAATTTTAAATTTATTTAATTGTTAAAAATGATTAGCTTTTCTAATTTTATATTTTATATGAATTTATTTTTAAATAGACTGAAATAACTGCTAGGCGTCTCAGCTTGATAAAGAGGAAAGTGAGATGCACTCTCTCCACCGACCAAGTAAATGAGATCTATTATGATATGGTCGGTGGAAGAAAGAAGAGCTCCACCTTCTAAGGTCTAGGGTCCTAGGCGAGAGTCATTTAAGATCGTGTGATGGCCTCTAAGGTCAGGGGTCGTCCCAACAGATCATCTACTAGGGTAGAAGTCCTAGAGCAAAAAAATTAAAAATTAAAGAATCGACTCTCCACATTAGAGGTGGAATTTCAAGAGTCTCGTCGAGCCCAATTGTGATACGAAGATATTGCGCGGGAGATGCGTGAATTCATGGCTGGCATGAGTCAAACACCGCAGCCGCTGCATGACTTTGACTCGTAGAAGACTCACGACCATTAGGACTCTGATCATTAGCTGCATGAGAGGTATGTTAACATTTGTAACTTTTCTTTTTTTTATTTAATTATCACTTGTGAACATGCATTTTCAAAATAGATACATATCCTTGATTTATTACTAATCTATCTTATTATATTTTTTACAGGATTGGATACTTCTAGTTGGATATTTTAGATATTTCATAGGTTTCATTGTATTTAGACATTTGTTACACTATCATTGTATTAGGATATTTGATATGCTATCCTTGTATTCAGATATTTGATATTTTTGTTTGTACTGTGATTTAATTAGTTTAATTTGAAATATTTGATATATATATTATAATATATTCCTTTGTTATGCTTGATATGTTGTGACTGGATTGATTTAAGATATTGAAATTGTTAAGTTATTGTATTAGTTTAACTTGTATCGTGATTTAATTATTTTAGATATTGAATTTGTTAAGTTGTTGGATTAGTTTGTGATTAGATTGATATTGAATTTGTTAAGTTGTTTAAGATCTGTACTTGATATGTTGTGATTGGATTGTTAAGTTGTAGTGTTGTTTATTTAAGTTACAGCTTTGTATGTATTGTTAAAACTATCACTACAAAAATAATACCAATTAGCGACCGAATTTTCGGTCGCTAATCGGTTGCTAAATCCGATTAGCGATCGATAAAAAAAATCATAAAATAATTCATCATAATTCGATTTAGCGACTGAATTAGAAAATCGATCGTTAATTTTAGCGTTCGAACTTGTATTCGGTTACTACAAATAGCGATCGATTTTCCAATTCGGTCGCTAATATTAGCGACCGATTTTCCAATTCGGTCGCTAATATTAGCGACTGAATACAAGTTTGGAATAAAATTAGCGATTGAAGTTTGAGTCAGTCGCTAATTAGCGATCAAATTGAAAAATCGATCGCTAAACTTAGCCATCTCATATGGTTTGCTGTTGCAGCAGATGCATACAAATATTGAAGTTTAGCAGTTAATGAGAAATAATACATAACTTTCCAAGGTATATTCTTCTTCTTTTTCTCTGATATGCGACTGCGTTGTTTACCGAGGATGATTACACGATCTGCATTCAGTCAGTTCCTATCTTCATTCCAAAAGATCATGTAGTTATTTATACAACAATCAATCTTTTCTATAAGCAAGCCTAAACCCCTCATCAATTTTTTTGTACTATAAAAACTATCAGTCATTATATTATCAGCAGGGAGTAACTCTGACATCAATTGACAAATATCATCGTAACATCTTTCAGAGAAATGATGTTCTGCTTTGATGTTCAGTAGTCTCGCAGTAGCTGATAATTGAGAATGACCAGAAGGAATGTCTTCCCATACTTCTCTTTCACTAGCATTTAATATGTCATATAATTTTAGATTTCAGGTGTTGGTATTTCATCACCATTGGTATGATCAAATGCATTCATCGTATCATAAACCATTGACTGTATTGTATTGTCATTAAATGATGAATCATCTTGGGCAAATGATGATTCATGTTGAGTAATATAATTAGATGACGAAGCACCAGAATGCCCAATTGCCTCAAACACATAAGGTTCTCCATAACAATACCAGTTGTAATAATTTGGAACAAATCTATTTTTACATAAATGCATTTTCATAGTATCCTCATCACAGAAAATTGTATTTCTACATTTGCAATGATTACACGGACACCGTAAATGATCACCATTCATACACTCTGGATGACACTTAGCAAATTCTACAAATTTTTCAACTCCATCAAAGTATTCATCAGTAATAAATCCATTCTCTAATCTATTATACATCCAAACTTTATTCATATAAATTTTAACCTAATGAGAAAATAATTACGATATTAATAAATGTATAAAGCTAAACATGCAAACTTCATAAAATAAACCTAATTAAACCATAATACCACTTAAACTTAAAATAACTAAGATATTTTAAATTCAAAATTAAAAGTAGAACCAACAGAGTAGATCCCAAACGGATGGAAGATGGTGCTCAGAATATGTAGCTAGTACACTTGAAGATAACAAAAAAATATTAAAAATTAGCATCAGACACATTACATAACTATGTTTCCGGCCGCACCACCAGATCACCCACTCGTGCTTAGCCGCGCCACCAAGCCGACAGCAGGCCGCACAACTAGCCCAGCGGTCGGGTCCGCCACCAGACCCGGTGGCTGGCTGTGCCACCACACCCGGCGGTCGGCTGTGCAAGAGGTCAATCGCGGGGGCGCGCCCAAGGGGAACAAGGGGGAAAAAATTTAGGGTTTACCTGAGACGCCGGAGAAGAAGATCCTGTCGGGAAAATCACGCCGGAGGAGGAGATTGGAAGAGATCGGGGCAGCAAAGAGGAGAGACGCAGCGAAGAGAAAGCGAAGAGAAGAGGACAACAGCGTGTGTTTAGGGTTTGGGAGAAAGTAAAAAAAGGAAAAAAACTGATTTAAGAAAATAATTTACGACCGAATCGGAGTTCGATCGCTAAATTAGCTATCGAACTCCGATTCGGTTGCTAATTAGCAACCGAACTCCGGTTCGGTCGCTAAATTAGCGATTGAAATCCGGTTCGATCGATAATTAGCCACCGAACTGTTTGCAGTTTCTGTAACCGCCGCCCACCACCTCCTCGCCTTCCCACAACGCACAACCTCTCCCTATTAAAGGGAGAGGAAGGCACTGAGGAGAAGTGGGGGATCTGATCGTTTGCGTCCAAGTCCTGAAGCCGGCAAGGCAAGCGAAGAGGAGAAACTGTGGATCCATTCCAAAGCCAGTTCGCCGGAGAAGAGAGGAAGAACACCAGGGAGGATTTGGTTTGTGAAATTTGAGGGACTTTCCGTCTACGTGATCGTTCCTCCGACGCGAGCAACACCAGTCGGATTTTTCCCTACAACAGGTACACAGAACTAACAATGGTATCAGAGCAATTAAATTCTGTTTTTACCTGTTAGGAAAATCGCAACAACAGCGATTTCTGCCCATTGTTCTGGCCGACGTAGCAAGGCAGTGCACAGGCGCTGCCTGCGTTTTTTTTTCCGATTAGCGGACAGTCGCTTCCAATCCTTGTGACCCCGTGCCATCGGCGAGGCAGGCTGGAAAGCCGCCGGCAGGTTGCTGTTGGCGGCAAGCGAGGCCATGGCACCATTTTCGACGAAGAAACCTCGATCTGTTTGAGGCTCTGGAGGCTTCGTCTTCAAGGGAGGCCGGCGCAGGCAGCGAGGCCAGTGCCGGCAAGGTTGGCGTCGGCGGCTCTGGCGCTGGCAAGAGGTGGCGCCGGAGGGGTTGGGCAGCAGCGTGCTTTGTGCACAAGAAAAGAAAAAAATGGGTGGCGGCAGAAATGGGA
>NC_133865.1:170660-171702 GCF_044706935.1 Curcuma longa | reverse complement strand
TCCGTCGAGGGCCCATGTACGGGCGGGCGTTACAATTCCACTCTTACCACAAATTTCATCAATCGAACTATCAATTTGAAGCATTGGCAATTCTAAACCAAAAACCAAATCAAGAAGCTTACCTCAGATCAATTGGATGCCCTACATTCTCTTGCCAAATTTCCAAATTCAAACTTGATCCAATCTACTGCCCAATCACTAATAATCTTCCTCCACTAATCGATTGCAATCTTTTCCCAAAAATCTAAAACTCTAGTCCAAATTCAAGAATCCACAAAACTAAAATTCCAAGAATCCATAAGGATCAAGCTACTTACCAATCGTTCCCTCAGCTCCTTGCCTCCATTGATTCCATAGCAAAAATCAGATCAAGATAAGAAATCTCAGATCTGTTTGAAAACTCGAAGGTCCGATTCTTGAAGGCGATCAAGAGTCATTTGTCTCTTGCTCCTCCTTCGGTTGATCTTGGCGGCGTTGGTTGGCAAGGGACGGCAGCCTCAGCTCCAGGGAGAACAACGACGGTGGCGGCTGGCTCGTCTGGTGGCTGGCATGCGAGGTGGAGTGGGGAAGAACCGCAGCATCAGAGGGTCGATCGCGATGGAGAGAAGAGGAGGGCGGCGTCCGGCGTGGAAGAGGAGAAGAATCGAGAGAGAAGGCTTCAGCACAGTGAGGAAGAAGAAGGATCGCGAGGCTTTGGGTGAGGAATAGTGAAATCATGATTTGGGAAGAAGACTCCGGTGCGGGTTTGATAGCTTAATGGGGTTTTGAGCTTCTTATCAGATCGGGTATCAAACGATTAAACCATTGATCCAAAAACCTCATCCAATAGCCATATACCCTAATCAATGGGTTGGGCTCACGATGAATGGGCCAATTTAATTGCTTTAATTGGCTAATAATTCATTAAACCTAAAGTTCGAGCCTACCCATAAAGGATTTAACCTTAATGACAATTATAAGAGGTAATAATTAACCATTAATTCTCAACCGTTAGGGTAAACTTTATTTACAATTTTACCCCTTATTTTTTTAGGATTTTATA
>NC_133865.1:159610-170576 GCF_044706935.1 Curcuma longa | reverse complement strand
TTACTGAGCACAAGCAAAGGTTTAAGTCTGGGGGTGTGATGTGCGTAAGGATTATATACGATTCTTGTACTTTATTCGCACATCTTTCTGTACTTCATGCTATTTTCTGCGTTCATTACATCCTTTATCTGTGCATTAGGTATTATTTTCTCTATTTCCTAGTTCGTAGGACTGCTCGTGTATTCGTGTGTTTACAGGACGAAAACGGAGCAAAACAGGCGAGACAGAGTATCAATTGAAGACAAGGCAAGACAAGGTCGTGCCTCAAAGGATTCGATCTTTTATTGTGCTGGTTTAGTGATTAATTCCACGGTCCCTGTGGATTCGATCTTTTATTACTTGACGACATTCCGTATACTTGAGGAAAACCTATCAATTTTCGATCAATTAGGGATTATGATGTACTACTAGGTGTCACTCATGATCATTCCGTAATTAATGGTTAATTATGGATGACCAACATAACTAGAAACCTATTAGGTTACATACACTATAATTTCTCCAAAGGACTTAAAACGAGTTTAAAAATTTGATGCTCAGTTCAAGAGAAATAAAATCTAGTTGGACCAGACAAAGGTAAAAAATTAATGGATTTCGTCTTATGAAGATGAAACAAACCAAATTGATTTGGTTCATGATGGAAGATATTTTGATAAATCAAAAACGATGAGGGGCTTCATCTTGTGAAGACAAAATGAACAAAATTAGTTTGGGTCAAATCGGAGGTCGTTTGATTATTAAAGAAAATGATTTAGTTTTGAATCAAATTGAACCAACTTGGTTTGGTTTGAACTGAACTCAAATTAATCGGCATATGGGTTTTGGGTATCGAGCTAAGGATGGGATTTTGGATTGGATCCAAACCCAATAAGAAATGCTATATGAGATATAACATTGAAAAGGGAATGAACGATTCGTATTAAATCTCAATCAGCATCATTCATTCATCCTATCTCTTAACCACAATTGCTACAGTAAACCCTAAAGTTTGGGTTCGCTACAGTAATGAAAAAACCTAGGAATGAACCTGGTTCAGAATTCCCGGTTTCTTCTTCTCTGCCTAATCGCGAGCCACACGCATAAGATGGGAATCGCCGCTTCTCCTCTCCCGAGTTCGTCGCTAAAAAAATCAGGAGGAATGTGATTTAAATTTGCAGCCGGCCGTGTGTGAAGAAGAGGAGAGAGTTAAAACCCTAGCGTGTTGTGATGGTCATCCGCGTGTTGGCCGATCGTCATTTCAGGAGAGGAGCAATCGGAGGAACCCAATGTCACTGTCTCCTTTGTGTGAGCGATAGCCGAAACCCTAGCACCACCCCTCTTCTCTATGATCGCAGTTTCTCCCATCACGTGCCTGTCGTCGATCGTCGAAGGAGCCAACTCCCGCAGCCCTCTTCCTAAGCGACGAGGAAACCCCAGTGACGCCAGCCACCTCCTTTTCGCAATCATGATAGGCTCTGCTCCAGTGTTGTCGACCACGTGAAGGAAGGGAGAGCATGCAATCGTCTCTTCTTCGAAGTCGCCTAAGCCACTGTCAAACCTAATTGTGATTTTTCTGCTTGTGATCTTGGTCTTCTGGTCATGTTGGCTGAACGTGGGAGAGACGAGTTGCTGCTACTGCCGGATTGTGTTGCCACAGCCAGAGGAGTTGCTACCGCCAGACTACTCGCTGAAGGAGTTGCTACTGCCGAGACCTTGGGCGGCTATTGGGGTTTCATTGCTAGAAGACTGTGTGCCTATGGTTATTTTCTGTCTTTTTGGAAAGGGTTCCAATTCTTTTTCCTACACTGTAACTACCCAGGAATTTGATTGTCGGTAATAGTTAGAAAGTTTCAGAGAATTATTCCATCATTGTCAAAAAAGATTTTTAGCTATATGTCCTTTATCAACGGTCAAAGGTTGACCACCGAAAATTACACCGGGAATACGATTGCCGGTGATAGTTAGAAAATCTCAAAATTTATCACAATAAATGTTGTTGTGTATTAGGGTTTGTCTCTCATATCGATCGTTGTCGATCGTCGACTAGTACCGAAGACGGTGATGCGACTCATGACTTTAGAAGTCATCCAGATGAGAGCTTGGCGTGGATCACCAATAAAAGTAGAACTTCAGGGCCACTCGATTGATGCCAACCCCCGCTCAACATCATCTATCAGGTACACGTAGAATAATTTATTATTCTACAAAAATTTTAAATTTCAGTTATGTCATGTACTTGTTGTATCTTGTATGTATGTGTTTTGTGTGTGCTGTAATAATTATTTTTTATTATTGTATTTTCTTCTGCTGTGCACGTTTATGAAACATGTAAACATGTGTAATACACCAGAATGATTCCAACAGTAGTTCTGTGTGATCGTATAAGACATACGCGTAAAATAGTTCTGTGTGACATAGTTAGTCATAGATCTAATTAAAAAATAATATAATTTAATTAAGAATTTTTAATTATAGAGATTTTCTAATTGGTTAGGATATTTCGTATTTGAAAAATTATTTTCTAATTAATTAGATTTTCTTAATTAAAAATTTTATTTTCTAAAAGAAAATATTATGATTTAATTTAGAATTTCTAATTATAAAATTGTTTAATTTATTATAAATTTCAAATTAGTAAAATTATTCCTAATTAATTAGATTTTTTTAATTAAAAAATTTTATTCTTTTAATTTGTGAAATTAAATTTTTAATCATATTTTATTGAATAAGATTTACGATAACTATGGTTAAAATAGTCATGATTAATTGCATTAATTATGGCATACCATGTCATTTATCATGATTAATTATAATAATTATGTCATAACATTTATTGTCATGTCATGTAAATAATTCAGTTGTTTTCATGAAAAGAGGATGAGACCTAAAATCCCTCACAAAATTATTAAAGCTAACACCTTCTACTAATATGGTTAGAACCAGAGTTTAAGTTCTGAGACTCTCTCAAAGCCTAACTTGAAGTTAAATATGTTCGAACCATCGAGATAAGATCTCACGATTAGTAGGTTAGCTTTAACTTGATGCATTGATTTGTTGGACTCTCTCCAAGGTCAATGTGGATAGAGGTGAAGTTGGGTGTTATACATATGATGTATTGGAACGACCCGGCCCGTCTGCCCGTGGGAATTCTACTAATCCTGACCCCTATTTTTCTGTTGGTCATGGGTCATCGACTATCGACCGTGCCGTTACCTACTAGGACTTTTCACCCCTGCCCAGTGGATTTTTGCCTTCCTCAGATTCGAACTCTAGACCTGTAGGCTAAAGTACTAAAGTTCCTTGAATCTGATAACTAAGTGAGAGCCTGCAGGTCTAGAGTTCGAATCTGGGGAAGGTAAAAATTCACTGGGCAGAGGTGGAAAGTCCTAGTAGGTAACGGCACGGTCGATGGTCGACGACCCATGACCCACAGAAAAATAGGGGTCAGGATAAGTAGAATTCCCACGAGCGAACGGGCCAGGTCGTTACAATAAAAAGGCGCCTTTTTAATGTAACGACCCGGCCCGTCCGCCCGTGGGAATTCTACTTATCCTGACTCCTATTTTTCTATGGGTCATGGGTCATCGACCATCGACCGTGTCGTTACCTACTAGGACTTTCCACCCCTGCCCAGTGGATTTTTGTCTTCTCCATATTCTAACTCTAGATCTGCAGGCTAAAGTACTAAAGTTCCTTGAATTTGACACTTGGTTACCAAATTCAAGGAACTTTAGTACTTTAGCTTGCAGGTCTAGAGTTGGAATCTGGGGAAGGCAAAAATCCACTGGGCAGGGGTGGAAAGTCCTAGTAGGTAATGGCACGGTCGATGGTCGACGGCCCATGACCCACAGAAAATAGGGGTTGGGATAAGTAGAATTTCCCACGGCGGACGGGCCAGATCGTTACATGTATAATGTTAATATGTTAACAACCCGATGTTTATGTGAACATTCAAGTGGTTGATAGCATAATGTGATAGTTATATATATGTGATACATAATCGGTATATGATACCTACCATTGTAACTAAGAATGACTTGTTGAACTTGTCGATGCAAGAAGCACCAAACGATCGAACCTTGGTTTTGATAATGGCACTAGGTTCAAGTTAAGTGTGTTATTGTGCTAACAAGTTAATCAAGTGTGCAGGGAACACAGATAAAGTCCTAGTTGAGGTTAGGCAAATGATAAAATCCTTGTTGGAGGCTAGGTAAGGAGAAAGTCCTGATCTGGAGGATCAGGTGGAAGTCTTGACGAGTCAAGAGCATTAGATGCGAGCCCATACAGTGTCAGAGGATCAGGAAGCATGGCCAAAGTTCAATCGGGTATGGTTAGGAGGACCAGAGGATTGGTGAAGATTGGGCGGTCTGGAGGACTGAGTCGCAATAGCAAACCCTGGGGGCCAAGGACAAAGCCGAGCAGAAAGTCCAATAAGTCTGGAGGACTTGGTTAGCAGTCAAGTAAACTCTCCCGAGAGGAGTGGGTCAGGACACGATCCCGAAGAGGAACATTAGGTATCGGTCTAACCCAAGGTTTCACCGAAAACCTAAAGTTAAGATCAAGAAATAGTTCTGAGAACTAATTCTCCACCTGTGTTTTATATGTTTTTGGAGCTAACTTGTAATGCAGGTTAGAGAGGTGAAGTACTTGACTCCGGACAAAGTTATCCAAAGTTTTGATGTTCGAGTCGACCAGAATGGTCATTTAAGTCGACCTGAGCTTGGATAAGTACAGCGGAAGTCGAAGTATATCAAAACCCTCCACATCAGATTGAAGTCGACTGGAATATTGATTCCAGTCGACCTGAGCTTTGATAGGCGCAGTGGAAGCTGAAGTCTATCGACATCCACCATGTCAGCTTCGAGTCAACCTCGGCAGGGACTCCAGTCGATCGGAAGGCGAAGTCAATCGCGGAGGAAGAGGATCATGGTCTACATGGAGTCGACCTGAGATGGACTCCAGTCGATCTGAGTCGGTTATATAAGCAACGTCGACCAAAGGCTTCGTACAACAGTTCTTACACTTCCACGATCAAGTTTTGTCGAGCCGACGACGTTCTGAGCGAGTAGAAGCAATCAACCAAGTCGTCGTAACATCAGATTCGCGCCAAATCGAAGACTTCAAGAAGCTCCGATAAATTGGGTAACGAGTTATTTTATTTACATTGTTAAATACGATAAAGATTTATTTTATCATAATATTTGTACTTGTTCCAACTTGTTTCCGTAAGGAAACAAGTTCATTAGTGAATTGTCCGTCGAAAATAATCAGAGATCGTGGGCCTTGGAGTAGCAGCCTTCCGCTGTGAACCAAGTAAAAAATAGACTTGTCATTCTGTTTGATTTTCTTTACTTAGTCTTCCGCTATCGCAATACTTTACGCAATCGAATTCACAAGTTTTTGAAAATCGAGAAAAATGCTTAAGTGCTATTCATTCCCCCTCTGGCGCTTAACTTGATCCTACAATTGATATCAGAGCAGGGTCCTTGAATCCAGTGCAACCACTGATCGAGGAGGATTTCAATTAAAAATTCAAATTTTTCAAGATTTTTTTCGAAACATTTTTCTTTCTTTTATCCCGCACTGCTAATCCATGACCAAGTCTTGGAACAGTTTGCTTCTCTTTCCTGTGTGCTAGATTAATGGCTCACAAGGAAGGATTCAGCACTGCAAGGCCACCTCTGTTCTCAGGGGAAGACTTCGCCTACTAGAAAGATAGGATGGAGTGTCACATAAAGACACAAGTGGAGATGTGGATAGTCATCCAGACGGGATTCACAATCTCGTCTAACAATGACGGTCTACCACTCTCTTGCGAAAGGTGGGACAGACCACAAGGAAGAAGATTGAGGCAGACGCTAAAGCGACCCAAACTCTCCAATGCGGCCTGACCAAGGAAGAGCTGAACCAGATAGGACCATTTATCAGCGCCAAGGACCTTTGGAACAAGCATATTGAACTCCACGAAGGCTCGTCGGATACAAAGGTAAGCAAACATGATTTGCTTCTTAATAAATTTTATAACATTAGGATGATGGACGGGGACTCAGCTAGTAGACTGCACACCCGAATCTAGGATATTCTTAATGGCCTACACGCGATCGGCCAGAAAATCGAGAATCGCGACGTGATAAGGTATGCATTGAAAGCATTCCCTAGGAACACTTTGTGGGCATCCATGGTGGATGCTTACAAGGTCTCCAGGGACCTTTCTAAAGTTAAGTTAGATGAATTGTTTTCTGAGTTTGAGCTTCACGAACAGTCTAACGTCGAAGTGGAAGAGAAGGGTATTGCTCTTCTTGCAGGTACAGGGAAAGACAAGAAGACAAAGAAGATCGTTGAAGATTCAGACTCATCTGAATCCAAATCGAATGACGAGGTAACTTTGGAGCTCATGAACTTGGTTCGAAAAATGATCCGAAGGAAAGGAGGAGTCAAGAAGTCTGAAATAAAGAAAGTCGTGAACAAATCAAATCTGACAACGACCGATAAAATGGAGCTGAGGTGCTATGGGGTGCAATTGTAAAGGACACTTCAAGGCCGATTGCCCGAACTAAAGGAAGGACCGGAGGACGAAGAAGAAAGATCTTAAGGCAATGTGGGACGAGTCATCATCTGAAGAATCGGACAAAGAACCGACGACGACAAGTTTCCTCGCACTTCCAGCACGAAATGAGACGATTCAAAGCGACAGCGACTCGGACACCGATGAAAGTCATGCATCCGTATCCGTTTCTGAAGGTTCCACTCCCGCTGTAAGTACAGAACGTTTGTATTCAATTATTCTAAGTTTATCAAAAAAAAATTAGCTAAGTCTAATGCTATGGTTGAATCGCTCCAAGAGGAGTTAGTGTTGGGTTGCAAGGGTGCAAACATAGTCCCACATCTAAAGTACATGGAAAAGATCATGGGGTTAAAAGGATGGAAAGTATCTCCATTGGTATGAGGCCTTTTGGGGAGAGCCCAAGAACAAAGTCATGAGGGCTTAGGCCCAAAGTGAACAATATCATACCATTGTAGAGATATTTTGATTCCATCGGTTCTAACAAGTGGTATCAGAGCGAGGCCGCTCTTCACCGGACTAACCGTCGGATGAGCCATGATCCAGATCTAACCATGTGGTTTGAACCTTAAAACAAAGGAAGTGGGTGCTCCCGTGTCTAAATCAAGAGGACCAGACACTAGGTGAGAAGTCCTAGTAGGTCGGATGGACCGAGGGGCAAAAAGTCCTAGTTGCGACTAGGTGGAAAATCCTAGTAGGTTGGGTGGACCAAGGGGCAAAAAGTCTTAGCTGCGGCTAGATGGGAAGTCCTAGTAGGTCGGGTGGACCGAGGGGCAAAAAGCCCTGGTAGGTCGAGGATTCAGATATCAAAACGACGTTGGGGAGGCCTGGGGTCCTTTATTTAAGGGGGAGATTGTTGGGTTGCAAGGGTGCAAACATAGTCCCACATCCAAAGTACATGGAAAAGATCATGGGGTTAAAAGGATGGAAAGTATCTCCATTGGTATGAGGCCTTTTGGGGAGAGCCCAAGAACAAAGCCATGAGGGCTTAGGCCCAAAGTGGACAATATCATACCATTGTGGAGATATTTTGATTCCATCGGTTCTAACAGTTAGTACTTCTCAAAGAGAAAGTTAACACTGAGCCGTCAACCTAGGCTACATCAATTGAGGATTCGACTTGAGTTCAACTCCAGGAAGAAAATTCCCAATTAAGGACCCAAGTTGACAAACTAAGACGATCGCTTGCTAAATTCACTTCTGGGTCTAAGTATCTGGACATTATACTTGGATCTCAAAAAGCTGGATACAATCAATCGGGCATTAGATATAAATCCAAACATAGGACATTCATGATATTATTACACAGACCACACAAACCTAATCGATCTAGAGTCTAAGCGTGTGTTTCAAATTCCAAATTGGTTAATCCGGTTGGACACAACCAATTCTGGGTTCCCAAGGATCAAATATTTTTGATCCGGCCCAACAAGGGTCACGATCTAGGGGGATCCAAATCCAATTGATTGACTGCATGATTAATTTAGTTTTTATTTTTCTACATTAGAAAAACTTAGGTTAGATAAATATCAACTATTTGATTAACTCTTGCCAACCTAGTACCAGGGTGAGGCGAGATGCTAGTACGTTGGGAAGATGTGATTTAAGTAGTCAAGTGGGGTAAGAAGTACCTTACTTGGTTTGCTTAGCCAGGTTGAACTAGCCAAAGCTACCTCACCACATCCTAGACTAGTTAGACCAGAGTTTCTCTCTAGACTAGCTAAACTTGTAATTTCTTGAATCAGTTTTATCTTAGAACGTGGTCATTATTCCGATAACCAAGAAAGCCTCTGTGCCTCGCCATTGCTTGGAAACTGATTTTTGAAATGTAAGTTTAGAGAGTCAAAATGTTAAACTTGAATTTAACTTAAGGTTAATCAAATAATAGATACCCAAACAATAATTAAAGATAAAATTGAAAAGTCATCTCACAAAAACCTATAGGATCAACTGCTTGATTATTCGAAAATGGGTGAGATGAATTAAGTAATAATTTTATTTCTCAACTAAACAAACTAAATTAATCTTACTTAAATCTTAAATAAATTAAATTTTAAAATAGTTTTTTTAACTTTAAATAAATTTTCAAAAGAATTTTTTAACTTTAAATAAATTTTTAAAATATTTTTTTAACTTTAAATAAATTTTCAAAATAATTTTTTTAAACTTTAAATAAATTTTCAAAATAATTTTTTAACTTTAAATAAATTTTCAAATTATTTTTTAACTTTAAATAAATTTTTAAAATATTTTTTTTCTAACTTTAAATAAATTTTCAAAATAATTTTTTAACTTCAAATAAATTTTCAAAATAATTTTTTTAACTTTAAATAAAGTTTTAAAATAATTTTTTAACTTTAAATAAATTTTTAAAATAATTTTTTAACTTTAAATAAATTTTTTCTAATTTTAAATAAATTTTTAGAATAATTTTTTAACTTTAAATAAATTTTTTCTAACTTTAAATAAATTTTCAAAACATTTTTTTAACCTTAAATAATTTTTTAACTTTAAATAAATTTTCAAAATAATTTTTTTTCTAACTTTAAATAAATTTTTAGAATAATTTTTTAACTTAAAATAATTTTTTAAAATAATTTTTTTCTAACTTTAAATAAATTTTCAAAGTAATTTTTTAACTTTAAATAAATTTTTAAAATAATTATTTAACTTTAAATACATTTTCAAAATAATTGTTTCTAACCTTAAATAAATTTTTAAAATAATATTTTTAACTTTAAATAAAATTTTAAAATAATTTTTTAAATTTAAATAAATTTTCAAAATAATTTTTTAAATTTAAATAAATTTTTAAAATAATTTTTTAACTTTAAATACATTTTCAAAATAATTGTTTCTAACCTTAAATAAATTTTTAAAATAATATTTTTAACTTTAAATAAAATTTTAAAATAATTTTTTAACTTTAAATAAATTTTAAAAATAATTTTTTTAACTTTAAATAAATTTTCAAAATATTTTTTCTAACTTTAAATAATTTTTCAAAATAATTGTTCAACTTTAAATAAATTTTCAAAATAATTATTTAACTTTAAATAAATTTTTAAATAATTTTTAACTTAAATAAATAATTTTTAATTTTTTTTAACTTAATTAAATTTTAACTAACTCAATTTAATCTTAATCAATTTAACCTTAATCCAAATTTATATTTTAACCTAAATCAATTTTAAACTTAAGTAAAATTCACCTAAAATTTACTATAGGTAGTTAAACCAATATCCACAAAATCCAACCAAGTAATTATTTTTGTAGGAACACAAGGACTTGGATCAATGGATAGTGGATGCTCCAGATATATGACTGGAGATCAATCTAAGTTCACCAGAGCTTAGATTCAAGGACTTAGGATCCATTGTCTTCGGAAACAATGGAAGATTGAAGGTAATTAGATCAGGTAATATTAAACTTAACTCGAATTTTGTTATTAAGAAGGTACTATTGGTTGATAAATTCTAGTTTAACTTATTAAGTATTAGTTAGTTGTGCGACTCTAGTTACGTAGTTAGGTTCACAAAAACTAATTGTTTAATTGAAAATATAGAAAAGCCTGAAATCAAATTAACAGGAATTAGAAAAAAATAATATCTATAATATTAACCTACTCATCTCCTCAAATAAGTGTTTATTAACACAATAAAAGGAAACTAGGTTGTGGCACCGAAGATTGGGTCACACTCCTGTAGAAAATTTATCTCAAAGGTATGTTAAAATGGATTAGTAAAAGGCCTACCTAAATTAATAATCCTAGAAAATGAAATTTGTAATACTTGTCAACAAGGTAAACAAACTAAATCTTCACATAAGGCAACTAGTCAAAATCAAACCAATTCAATCCTCAAACTTCTACACTTAGGCCTCTTTGATTCTTTGGGGTTAAGTCACTAAGCGGAAATCAGTACTGCTTAGTAATAATAGACGATAACTCAAGATTTACTTGAGTAAAATTGTTTAAAAACTAAAGACAAGACACTTGAAAATTTTACAACTTTATGTAAATTGTTAGAAAATAAAAAAGATATTAAAATTAAAAGAATATGTAGTGATCATTGTGGTGAATTTGAAAATGTAAAATTCACTAAGTTCTGTCAAGATAACGGATATCACTATGAATTTTCTGTCTTAAAACCCCACAACAAAATGGAATTATAGAAAGAAAAAATAGAACTTTACAAGAAGCTGCTAGGACTATATTAAACGATTACAAATTAACTAATAAATTCTAGATTGAGGTAATAAGCACAGCCTGTTACATCCAAAATAGAGTTCTAATCAATAAAAAATAACAAAACTACATGTGAAATATTTAATAATAAAATACCCAACTTAAATTACTTAAAAGTATTTGGATGTAAAGTTCATATACTAAATACAAAAAATTACCTAAGAAAGTTAACCTCCAAA
>NC_133865.1:154348-159586 GCF_044706935.1 Curcuma longa | reverse complement strand
ACAACAGAATCCATGAAAACTGAGAAGTTCCCGATCAACAGTAACCCAACAATGAATTTCAACGGACCAAATTGAGATTCAAATCTACAAATCCTATTACTGAAACAGAGGTAATCAGATTCAAAAGGGTACTCACCTCACATGCCCTAGAAATCGGCTAATCTCCAATCAAGATCCAATCAGCTTCCACCTCTGCCCCGAACAAACCACGATCAGCTCCGCCTTTGCCCCGATCAAACTCCAACAACCTGCGATCCCAAGAACTTCCGAAATCCAAAGAAATCCCAAGGAAAAATCACAAATCTAAAGAACTTCTAGCTTACCAATCAAGTTCCCCTTTAGATCCAAGCTTCCCCTATTTTTTGAGTCGCACCTACCACCGTCATCCAACTGGTTCCGGCCCACCGATCAGAGCTCGGACTCATCGATTGGAGCTCTGATCGTCGACGATCTCTGCATCATCGGCACCATCTTCGAAGGAGCGCGTCCACCGATCAGGAGGAGAAAAAGGGAGGCGATCGTGATTCTGCGCGTGCGCGAGCTCGGGAAACAGGAGAAAGTCGCAACTTTAAGTGGATTCCCAACCGGGTTAACGGGTTTAACCCATATCCAAAAACCCTATAACAATTTAATTAGGCCCAAATTAAGTTTTAATTTGGCTAAATGGGTTCAGCCCATTAAACTCCTAATTGGGCTAGGGATTTCCTCCCTTAAACCTCAACATTTAGGGTTAATCTGTTTACAAATAACCCCTTAAATTTCTGTTATTATACACATAGAGTTCTTCTCTAGGTTTAATCAAAAAATATTAACTCAAAATAAAGATAATGTCTAACATCAACTAAACAAATATTTAAATAGTCTCTAAACCCTAAAGATACAAAAGACAAAACTAACCTTAGTAAAAGGACTAAAATTTTTTGAACCCTTCGAAAAGACTTTAAATGATATTTTTTAAATCTAAGAGTGGGTCATTATGGGATTACACCCAATAATAAATGTAGAACTCTAAATGAGTTTCGATTTGATATATTGTGGGTCATGTGGTTTAATCCAAGTCAAAAATTATGTCCTCTTTGATTTTGCTCCTATTTTGCTCTGATCCTACTTTGATTCTACCGATCCCACCAATCCTGCTATGATTCTGCCATAAAAAATGATTGTACGTGATCAAGGAGCGATTTAGTACTTCTAGATCGTAGGGTGGTGCGATCCTATGTCTAGATCGTAATTTTGCAAAGTATATCACGTAGATTTTTCTTCTATCGATACTATATTTGATGCACATATCCAACATTACTAACCTATGTTGAGTAGCTAAGTTTTCTCCATGGATGACCTTATAATGCTTATAATTTTTTCTATCATTCTTCCTAACCATAAGAAAATCAATTTTTGACTTATTATTTTCATTTTTGAATATGATCATATTCTTCTCTTTTTCTTAAAAAAAAGTATTAACTAGTATATAAAGTCATATGTTATTGCAAAATCTAATATAATTTTTTATTTTTCATTTCTTATTCCAAACCCTAAACCCATGCACCTTATCATTTTCTTCTTTTTTCACTCCTATATGATCATTTAAATCTTCTCCTATTAAAATCATTTCATTTGGTGGAATATTTTGTAATACCTCATCTAAGTCCTCCTATTTAATAATTTCTTTCGCCGCTACTATCTTGAGAGTTACAATCTTATCTCCCTTTCTAACTACTCTTATTATTTCATCATTTAGTAAACTATCTATAATAATACCTACTTCATTTCTTATTTTACTACTTTTTGTATATCATAACTTAAAATCCAAATTCTCTATCATCTTTGTCTTCTCTTTTATCTATTTTATCTCTTGTACACACAAAATATTAATTCTTCTCCTAATCATCGTATTAACTAGAATGATCTATTGCTTTACCAGTGAGCATTCTTAGGTTTCATTTTCTAAATTTTAGACAATTAATTTTTCTATAATATTTGTACTTACCCAACCTATTGTATGAAAACTCTTGTATATTTAACATTACACCAACTCATGTTCTCATGGAGATATAGCAGTCCTTGTCGAGATGTTACAGTCAGACTCTACAATGTTTTCTTTCCGAGGAAATATGCTAGCATTAGCACAATAGTTTAAAGGATCCATTCATCGTTCATTTGCCTGAAAGTCAACGATGGCTGGCAATCTAATGCACAACCCTCACCCTTTTTTATTCAAGCTTAGGACCGACATTAGCAGGCTTTACCTAAGCAGTCATACATTTATAAATATTATATGGTCAAAACAAGCCCCCAAGATTACATTATCGTAATCACACAATATGGTTCACATGTTTGAGTTTTCAACTCCTTAATTTGTGGCTCCCTACCCTTAGAGTGTCCGAGCCCCTCCTCAATTAGGATTTTTTACAATCAAGTCCATCAAGTTATTCCTTGATTTGGGCTATCCGTCTTTAGGTACTTTAAGTATCCCTTTGATCCGGGTTTCTTTCCCTTGAGCTTATCACTACTCAATTTGGGTTACCTTCCCTCGATCTCTAAAGTCATCCTAGCACAACTAACCTACATATATGATGTAGCAATATTCATTAGGATCCATGTGCAATTAAAGGAAGGTGAATAAGCACAAACCTGTAAATAAAATTTTTAATTTACTCTTGTAAATGCAAGGCTTATATAATATGTTAGCATAAAAATAATTTTAATGATTGTTAGGTCATAGCAAAATAAGATAGATAAATATAAAAAATAACAATGCTAGCACAAAGGATATTATTAGGGTAATCAGGAAGATTGTCCAAAAATTAAGGGAGAGGTTTTTGATGCAGTCATACTTGAATAATGTTAGTTTTGATGTGGTTGGCTGAACCAATGATATTAATATTAAGCCATGTTAGCAATGACAAAGTTGAAGTTTATCTAGATCCACTAATCAATTGCACAAAAATAATCTACTAAGGACATAGTCGATAGAAAAATAAGTCAAAATCTAAAGGAATAGGTCACGGTCCAAATCAGTCGACTGATTATACAAAATAGTCAATTGATGACATAGTCAAATCAAGATCTAAGTGAACCAGTCATAATTCAATTAGTAAATAATGTCAAAGTTTTATCCAAGTTAGTTGATTGAAATGTAATTGTCGACTGGTGACAAAGCTCCAAAAACAGTGGATCAATCAATTGCTGATTATGGTTTCCTCTCCACAAATATTGAGAAAGAGGCACTTCAAATAGAATATGATACACATTGAATATACACATCTATTGCTACATTTGTGCACCATTTTTTTTACTAGTATTATGATACATTCAAGTTCGTTTTATTTGTTTGATCTTGTACATTACTGTCATCTCTAAATGAGAAAAAAAACTTCTATATAAGGTTTCTCCACCTTTAGAAAGGAGAAAACTTTCTTGATATAGTAATTTCTAAGAATGACTCGCCTAATGACTTATAGGTAGTGAAGAGAGAGCTTGATGGCTACATGAACCACATAAATTCTGATATTAGCATTTCATTATTTTTCCACTACATATCTCTTTGTATTCTTTGCTAACATATTTTAAAACCTTACATTTACAAGAGCTATTCTCAAAAAATTTCAATTCTTGATTGGACCAACTGTGGAAAAGAGCACTTTTGGCAATCAAATTTGAAACATCACATTCCATTCCATGGCACTTCAAGAAGAATAATTTGACAATTAGATCATGGTGGAAACTTGATTTGAATCTCCAATCAATGAACTTGGTGGACCAATTTCCTACAAATGTGGATTAATCAAACTAAAAGGGAAGCATAGGCAAATGACAAGGCAATGCTAGTTCTGCAATTCAGACTCTTCCTAGATCAACTTACAAGTTGGTCCTTTTCAACAATGCTAAGAATTTTTGGGACCAGCTGATGGAGTTGAATGAAGGCATATGAATCACAAAATGAGACTTGCTAATGGGTCACCTACACAACTTCAAAATGAAGGTTGCAGAGACCATAAGTCAGTGCATGGATGATTCAAGGAGTTACTCAATGGGCTACATGTAATTGGAGAAATTGTTGACAATCATGACATGATAAGGTATATATTGAAAACTTTCATAGAACACTTTGGGCTTCGATGGTGGACATTTAAGTTATCTCATGATTTATCCACTATCAAATTGATGATTCCTTTTGTCAAATGGAACTACATGAACACTTACTAAAACATAATGGAAAAGGAAAGGTACTGCTCTTATTACACGAATAGAGAAGAAGCAGTGTCAGCTCAAGGTATAGGTTAGGCCTATGTCATAGTTTGTGATGAAGAGGAGGAAGACTCTGTTGATGCTCAGTAGTGGTGATCCAATTTATGATGAAGGTGAATTGATGTTGAATTAAGAAGTAATGAGTCGTAATTAGGGTTTCATCAAAGCATGGGAATCCCTAACCTCTTGCAGTAGCTAATCGGAGTTGACGACGACAACAATGGTTGAAATGAAGATGGTCGGAGATGGTTGAGGAAGATGAACCTCTTAACCTCAATGGATGATGGTGATCAGTCAGTTGAGAAGGGAATCCCATTACTCATTGACAGTGAAGGAGAAAGAAGGATGACTGGCAGTGGATCGCAGAAGAAGAAGAAGTCGCCCGGAGCTGGTAGCATGCAGATGGAGGTGAAGGATGAATTGGAACAGGGTCAAGGGAATTTGATAAACTTGTAGTATCGTGATACGAGATCAAATAATATTACTGAACCCCTCTTCACTAAGATAGCATACGGATGACTCGGATCATCTCTCATAAGAAATATAGTTAATGAATGACACATCTTAGGATCAAGTATTTATAAATGATTTTAGGGTTGGATTTAAAACGGTAAGTTCTAAAGACGAATAATGAAAGAGAACCTAAGCTAATCTAAACTATGATTGAAGCACAAGCATTCCAAGAAATCTAAACTAACCTAACATATTTGCATCAAATAGGAAATAAAGGGAATTAAACTACAAAGATAACTTGATTCATGCAATTGAAAACAAGAACTATAAACTAACCTAATCTATTAAACCAAATGGAACAAAGATGGTACATGTCACATCAAAGAAATATAACTACTAATTAACTTACCAAAACAACTCAAATTCAAATTAAATGCATGAGTGAATTAAACGTTTCTCACAATTCAATCACATGAAGGAAAACTACAACGAAATGGGGAAGACTTAACAATTAAGAATGCTCACAAAATGAGCTAG
>NC_133865.1:116408-154248 GCF_044706935.1 Curcuma longa | reverse complement strand
ATACAAACATAAATCCAAGGAGAATATGTCCTCATACCATAGAGTTCCATATAGCTATGGAACTAACCCTAAGTCCAGAAGCTAGTGTTAACCTTGAGGACACTAGCATGACTAAGACTTCTAATAAGACTAGGAGAGTTATTAGGAAGGTATCTAGGGAAGTTATCCCTAGTGAGTACCTAGTGCACCCAAGGAGCTCCAATAGGTATTGGGTTCCTAAGAGTGTGATTTCTTCAAACTAAATGGGTACAGGATATGCCAACCTTAATTGGAAGGGTAGTTAACCCAACCATAATGAAGTTGACATTTTAAGATATTTTCAAAGTATTGTGATATTTTGAAAATGAAATCTTATCCTTGAGGATCAAAAATAAAGGCTTGAGATTGATTAACATTGATACAAATGAAATAGAATTAACAAATGTGTTAAATATAAATTTTTGGCACAATTCGAGGGAGATAGGATCACATATGTTAAATTACGTATTTGGTATAATGATTTGACGACAACATTAAGATTTCAAATCTAAGTATTTTCACTCTATTGTAGTTATCATGCTTATATGCCCTATCACATGTTATGACATCATTTCATACTTTTATCTTGTCATGATAATATGAATTGGTATAATCATGTCATATCATACATGGATCATTTAAGTTATAATAGAATTTTCATTGAAGTTATGCATTTGATGTATGTCATACTCATTTATATGCATTATTTCAATCGATTATAATTAAGGATATAAATGATATTATTTGATATCCTAGGTAGGATGATCAAATATAGAATACCTAAATAGAAATGCATGATCCCTTAATTTTTTTTAAAAAAAATATTATTATATAGTTTTACATCTCACAAGACAATAGGATTAACTTGCATGTGTATTGAGAAACATTAGATACAAGTGAGATGTTAGGATGATGAACTAAGTTCAAGATGCAATTTGATGTACCAAATGAGCTTTAGTTTCATCAAAACAAATTGATGTTGTGTTGGCCAATCATGGGGAAAGCTAATGTGCAAGTCATGTACATTTAGCCCATAGATCATGGTTGAAAATTGATTTTGAAAATGATTTCAAAAATATTTTAGAAAACCTTGGTGAAGTCTATCTGTTGATAGGAATCACCATTGATCAAATTGATACAAAGTTAGAGTGAAACATTGAAGTTTTCAATGGTTTTCAACTTTGTATCATTTTTTGAAAATAAAAATGTATTTTCTTAGAAAACTATTTTTCCCTGATATTATTTGACATAAGTAATGTATGTATAAAATTTTATGATTTTTCAAGAATTATGGAATTACTTATGTATTTTTGAAAGTCGGTCTGAAAATTGAAAGTGCAGTTTTCTTTGTATCAGTCGACTGATATCAGTAATCAGTCGACTGGTTTTATATTTTTCACCAAAATGAATGTGTTTAAGGTATTTAGGCTCATCCCGAATGACTTAACTATCCCTAACCATGTGATATGCTTGGATAAGTATTCAAAGGTGATTTTCTTAATGAAAATAAGAAAGGGATGTTAAAAATAGGAAGATAAGGATATGAGAAGGAGGTTTAGATTCAAGGTTAAAGTTTTAACTTCATGACTTAAACTCTTGATTTCCTAAAGGTTTAGGAATTCTAAAATCATTGTTGGTGCAATGATAGCGGTTGGAACATGCTTTGAGGGGGAGGTCCACCTTAAAGGTATGAATTGGATAAGATGAATGAACTTTGAGAAAAGATTTTTTTGATGTGTGCCAAAGGGGGAGAGTTAGTCTAACTTAAACATATTGTCAAACATAAAAAAGGAGAGATTGTTGGTGCAATCAACCTCAGGTCAATGTTGACCAAGTTGGCCAAGCTCGGTTTGACTCGAGTTGGATTTTGATGTTTGATCAATATGTTGATAAGATGTCAAGTAAGTTTAGGTTGACTGAATACTTGATGGTGAGAAGTCCAAGTGGGTCATGGAGGACCAGACACTTGGCACGAGATGGAAAGTCCAATATGGAAGTTGGCAAGAGGAAAGTCCAAGTGGGTCAAGGTTGACTGAACACTTGGTGAGCAAAAGTCCTTACAAGGTAAGGCAAATGGAGGAAAGTCCTTGCGGGTGAGAAGATCGGACGTAAGGCAAAAGGGAAGTCCGAGAGGGTCGAAGGGGCGAGCTCTTGGCACGGAAAAGTCCTTACAAGGGTAAGACAAATGGAGGAAAGTCCTTGCGGGTGAGAAGACCGGACGTAAGGCAAAAGGGAAGTCCAAGAGGGTCGAGGAGCGAGCTCTTGGCACGGAAAAGTCCTTACAAGGGTAAGACAAATGGAGGAAAGTCCTTGCGGGTGAAGAAGACCGGACGTGAGGCAAAAGGGAAGTCCAAGAGGCGAGCTCTTGGCATGAGAAAGTCCTTACAGGGTAAGGTAAATGAAGATCAAGAAGGTCGACGACCAAACTCTTGATCAAGCGAGGAAGTCCAAGAGGCGAGCTCTTGGCATGAGAAAGTCCTTATAGGGTAAGGCAAATGAAGATCAAGAAGGTCGACGACCAAACTCTTGATCAAGCGAGGAAAGAACTCGGTAAGACTTCATTTCAGCCACTACTTAATTCTGGTGTCAATCAACTGGTTTTAAAAAATCACGACAGTTGACTGGTTTTACATTTCAGTCGACTGGGTTTATACTTCAGTCGACTGGGTTTATACTTCAGTCAACTAGGTTTATACTTTAGTCGACTGAGAGCGAACAGAAGGTAAAATGACTCAACTGATCTTCACATCAGTCAATTGAAATAAAATCAGTCGATTGATGGGAAAAACTTAGTCGACTGAAATTTGAATTCTGACAAAAATCATGCGTGACTTCAGCAGTTCAGTTGCCATTTTCTGGGTTTGACTAAATCAGTCGACTGGCATGGTAAAACCAGTCGACTGATGACATAAAAACTGAACTTGTTTAAATGGTGAAGAGCTACTCGTGGAGGAAATACTCAACACTGTTTATGCTCCAAGTGCTTGTGCTCTAGTGATCAAGAAACCTGCTGGTGTTCATCTACAAAGCTTGGAGCAACCTCTTGAAGAAGAAGAAACATTCTCATCACTTTTGTGTAACATCTTTACTCTTCTTCTTTCTTGTATTGCTTGGTTGTTTGTATACAACTTGTAATCTATTGTAAGAAGGTTTCTCCGCCTTCGGGGTTTGTCCTAGAAGGAGAAGATATAGTGGAAGAGTGAGCTGAGTGTAGATCCTTGGATTAGTCACCTCAAGGAGGCGGATACCAAGTAAATCCTTCGCGTTAGCATTGTTGAGTTGAGAGGGTGTGTAGCGAGGATTCTTCATCGACGAAAGTTCAAGTTTGTTCAAGTGAAATTATTCAACCCTCCTTCTAGCTTACAAGGTCCTAACAGATACAGTGTATTTCATGTAATCGACCTTTGATCAAGGTTAATCAGCTTGATTAAATTTAATTTGACTTACATTTAGTTTTGATATTTGATATATATTTTTATGAGAGTGAAATGTCAAATAGAAGGAGAGTTTGTTGGAGAGGAAGATTGTGATACAATTGACCTCAATTAGGTTGATCAAAATTGATTTGGATGTGGATGATCAAAAGAAAAGTCAAGTAGATTAAGGTTGATCAAATATTTGATAGTAGAGAAATTCAAATGAGTCACGGTTATTCGGATACTTAACAATCAAATGTCCAACAGAAAGTTAAGAGAAGTTCAAGTGGGTCACGATTAATTGAACACTTGATCGCTAAAAATCTAACATGAAGTTGGCATGAGAATGAAGTCCAAGTGGGTTATGGAGGATCGAACACTTGCCAATTGAAAATAAGAAGTTAGTAAGAGCAGAGTTTAAGTGGATCATGGAAGACTAAACACTTGACATGAGAAACAAAGTTCAAGTGAGTCATAGAGAACTAGACACTTGACATGAGACGTGAAGTTTAAGTGGGTTAAGATTGTCCAGACACTTGACATTAAGGAAAATTCAAATAAGTCAAAGAGGATCAGATGTTTGGCAATTGTAAAGTCTTAGTTGGTCAAGGTTAACTGAATGTTAGGCAACGATGAAATCTCGACAGGTCAAAGTAGACCAGATACTAAGCAATAGTGAAGTTCTGATAAATCAAGATTGATCGAATGATAAGTAGTGGTAAAGTCCTGACAGGTTAAAGTTGATCAGATGCTAGGTAACAATGAAGTCCCTATAAATCAAGATTAACTGAATGCTAGACAACGAAAAATCTTAATAAGTCAAGGTTGAACGAATATTAGGCAAAGAAAGTCCTGATAAGTCGAGGTCAACCAGATACTAGGTAAGACAACAATTAGCCTAAATCTTGAATTTGAGATTTGAGGGAGTTTGTTGTAGATTAGTAGTCGACTACTAGAGTTAAGCAATCGAGTGATGACACTGTTGCAACAAACATAATATTTGAAACTTGACTGATTGAGATCATCAATTGATGAACAATAACAGTCAACTGTTATCACTATTGCAGTGAAGAAAATGTTCTAAACTCAATTATGACACTCAACTAATTGGGCATCAGTCAATCGATGAACAGTAATAATTGACTATTGTGGTCAAAGTTGAGTTGGAAAGAACTGTTTTGCAAGTGCAATATTTGAATTCAGTGGAGCAATCGACTAATGAACACTACTAGTCGATTGTTAGACAAAAATTAACCCGACCTGAAGGTTATAAAGGAAGGGGTTCATGGAGGATTTCAACATTGGTTTTTAGGGAGAAGAATGTTGTTGTATTTTTAGATCTTTGGGGGCAATCCAAAAGCATTCGACAGTGAACAAAGTAAAGATTCTGTTTGTAAATTATTTTTTTTAATTGTATTCATCTTTATCTTTATATTTTGCTTGTAAGAATAGGTGAATTGTAAGAGGTTTCTCTATCTCTAGAAGATATCTGACAAGGAAAAAGTTAGTGGTGATATCGTTAAGATGGTAGGTTGTAGAGTAGAAATCAAGAGTTCCGAACCACATAAAATCTCATATTTTTGTACTTGTGTTTTACTTCTTATGTTTATTTCAGCTACACACTAATCTTTTGTAGACAAGTATATGAACGATCAATCGAATCACAAATCGCTATTCATTCCCCCTTTAGCGACGTCAACGATCCCAATAAACATAGTGTAGCATTTAAAAGAATAATAAAAAATAATAATAAACTAGAGTTTAATTTTTAAATAAAATAAATATTTAAAAATTAATTTTTAAGTGCGCATGAGTTTGCTCTAGATTTATCAAACAGGTAAATTAGAGTCTATCTAATTTTAAGTGTGTATAAGTTATGCTCTAATTTTACCGATAAGTGAACTAAAAATAAATTATTTATTTTTAAAATTAATTGGATAAAGTCTGGATATTTAAATTACTAAATAAAAGGAAAAAAACAATATGAGGGAGACCAAGTAGACCTAACCATGGGCTAGGTTTGAAATGGACCTAACCCAAATCTGTAACTAGGTTGGTTAGTCCTTAACCAAGTTAAACGGGCAGGTTATCGTTCCAACCCCAAATTAACCATAAACCAACAGTTTAGTTTTTTATGATTCAACCGTTGGAACTGTCAATTTCGACCATTAAAGATATTTTTATATTTATTATTAAATGGTTGAGATTATTTGATCATTTTTTATCAATGACTATGATTTAATATCTATTATTCTCTAAACTCTATAAATAGACAACTTATTTTATTATTTTTACAGCATCTTCTCTACTCTCGTCTATGAATTCTGAAATCTTAATCGCTTTCTAATAGAAGGAAGTTCATCTAAGTCCCAAAAGGACAAGGAAATAGTCGATTTGAATATGAATCTCAATGATATTTAATTTACTGATGATGAATCAAAATAACTTTTGACACTTGAGACATAAGTAAGTACCAAAACTTCTAAGGTTTGAGATACTACATTTTTAAAATAATCTATTTTTACTAAACTTTTTGAGAAAATTACTCTTCTGCTAGAGAATTTAATTCACGCAAAATGTGAGCATTAACAAGGCTTCCTATAAATTTCAATCAGGCAACGATTATGGGTTATTGAAGCAACACGTTGAAATGAAACACCTGACAAAATTTAAAGTCGAACGTTCTCAAATGTAATTATCCAAATTTTCATCGATTAGTGGAGGTACTAATTGAAGGTTACCTAAATATTTTGATAATGAATTAAGAGAATCATTAGCTAGAGTTGTTTCTGTAGAACATCTTTCTTTTAGTTTTGTGTCTAAATGCACATTATTTTTTTTTATCAAGAATCACTTAATCCATTTGCTAAACATGTTCTCCAAACTACTTACTCATATATTAAAAAACTTAGTAAGGCAAGAAAAAAGATTTAATTAAAGAATTTAGTAAATTAAATAATAAAGCATTTTTATATTATGATATTTGGAGTGATCATTAGTAAATTTATTTATATATGGGTATGACTTGCCATTGGGTTAATAATCCTAGATAATTTAAAAATATTTATTTGCTTATTGAGTTTATAATCAAATACATTGCTCACAATATCTCTCAATTATTATCCTTA
Organism: Curcuma longa; assembly: GCF_044706935.1. Classification (NCBI taxonomy): domain Eukaryota; kingdom Viridiplantae; phylum Streptophyta; class Magnoliopsida; order Zingiberales; family Zingiberaceae; genus Curcuma; species Curcuma longa. The sequence goes on along the minus strand of NC_133865.1, from coordinate 147,686 downwards.
ATTTTAGAAGAATATAAATTAACTTCTAAATATTTTTAATATTATTTAATAATGCTAATTCAATAAAAGTATTGATGAACTTAAATTTATATGTCAGTAACTCAGTCTGTTATTTATGATTTATCTTTTTATATTCACTACATATGTGTTTCAAATTTATGCGTTAAAAAATTTTTGAAAGGCAAATTAAGTCAATTAAAATTAAGCATTACTTAACCCATTTGCTAAATGTGTTCTCCAAGCTACTTACTCTATATTAAAAAATTTAGTATGGCAAAGAAAAAAGATTTAATTGAAAATTTTAGTAAATTAAATAATAAAATATTTTTATGTTATGATATTTGAAGTGATAATTGTCAAATTCATTCGTAGATGGGTGAGACTTGTCGATCATCATTAGGTCGATAATCTTAGATAATTCAAAAATATTTATTAGCATATCGAGTTTGTGATCAAATACACTACTCATAACATCTCTCAATTATTATTCTTAATTTTAGAAGAATATAACTTAACTTCTAAAATATTTTTAATATCATTTGATAATGCTAGTTCTAATATTACAATGAACTTAAATTTATATGTCAATTTGTTATTTATGATTTGTCTTTTTATATTCACTACATATGTGTTTTAAATTTATGTATTTAAGATAAATTAAAAATTTTAAGAAAGCAAATTATGTCAATTAAAATTGCTATTTTTATTACGGTCTTATCCTAATATATATAATAAAATAATGGGGTAGTTTTTATAAAATTAATAGAATGAGATCTAAATTTTTTTTACGTAATATATCAATATGTTGGAATTTAAGGTATCAATTATTATAAGATTTATTTCAATATAAAAAATTATTATATTTATTTTTTTACATATAAAATATTTATTTTCACACTAATGAAATATATATAATAGTATTTGAAAAAATTATAAAATATTTAATGATGCAACCGAATAATTTTCTACATTTATTATCCGACTTCTCATTTAGTTATAATAAATTTTTATAGTATAATTTTTATTTTAAATACATATATTATAAATAAAATTTTATTTCTTTACGTATTAACAATGAAAAAATAGGAAAAATATTTTTATCATATTTATTTAGTTGTATTCGTTTTATATGAAATATTAATTATGTATTATGATAATTTAATTCCATTTAAATATTCTTATTTTTTATCACATTAATATTATATAAAATATAAAAAATAATTTATATAATATTTATGAAAATTATAATTTAAAATATAGATTAGAAATTAATATATCTAAAACTTAAAAAATTAATAGCAATAATAATTTAAAATTTATAAAATCATAAATTTTATTACGAGAATAGATCCGATCCGACCAAATTACTAATGTAGTTACCTACAAATAGTATATTATTACTAATGTAGTTATCTATAAGATGTATTATTACTAGGAATGTACAAAAGTACTTACCATAAATGGAGTTATTTATTTACTTATATCTTCAAATTAAGAGGCAAGTACTTTTGTACATTCCTAGTAATAAACATCATTTGTAGATAACTAAATTAGTAATAACTACATCGTTTTTCGAATGGTATGGTAATGTGATAATACACTATTTGTAGGTAACTACATTAGCAATTTGATGGTCGGATCGGGTCTAATATTGGTATGTGCATTTTATATTCATGAGAATTTTCAAGTTCCAATTTGAAAATTATTTTACGATTTAATTTGATTTTAGTGAAATAAATAGTCGAATTTTGATATTCTACGATAGTGATCATAGAAGACTTCATTCTCTCTATCATAATAAAAGAAATTATAGTTTATCTAATTAATACTATGAGAATAAAAAATGAAACTGAATAATAATATTTCCTAAGACAATAAAGATAAAAAGATAAACAAACTATATTAGCTTTGATTCTTTTATATCATAAGGGTAGATACGAAAACAATTTAGATAAGTACAAAGAATTTTTATATTTTTATAAATTTATAAATTTAAAAATATTTTTTAAAATAAAAAATAATAATTGTGAATTTTTGTAAATCATGAACTAAATCGAAATCGATGATTTAAATCGTAAATTATATTCATCTTAGATGATTAAAATTAAAATTTAATATTTTTAAAATTATTAAATTATTGGATCGTCGAATCATCGAACCATCGAACCGTGTCAATTTAAACCGTTGAATCGTGGTTCGATCTGATCGGGGTCATGAAGATGGAAGTCGATAGAACCTCAACCATACTACATATACCTCAACCAGAAGAGCATCCGAAGTTCTCTGGCCCTTTGCTTGGGTCTTCTCAGTCTCCTCTCTCTTCTACCTCTGGCTGCTGCCTAGCAGCAGTGGAGAAGAGAGAATCGGCCTGATTTCCAGTAATTGTTCTTCTTTATTTGCAAAAAATTTAATTTTTTTCACTACTTCTTTCCATTTTTATTCCTACTCTAATCAACAACGCAGGCAGCCAAAAGGCCATGCCGCCTCCTGGTTACTTCCAGTATCCCCCCTCGCCCTCGGGTGTCCATTCGTCCCCCTCACCTCACCACTCCATGAGGTCTCCGGCCGCCACCTCCGATAGAGAAAGGTTCCTCCTTTTTTTCTCACGGTTCTTGTCTTTTGTCCGATTGGGGATCGGTGAAACATATCCGCTTGACTTCATTTCATCCCGCTGTTTGTTTGGGATTTGATAGCTGGGAGGATTCTTGAATGATTTCTGATTTTTTTTTTTTTTTTTTTGTGTTTTCCGGAATTCTTTGGGGATTGGTTTTATTTGGGTGCTTGGTGATATTTGTTTTGTACTTTAAATTGATTAAGTTGGTTCACCCACGAAATTTGTTTGCTTATTGTCATACAATGTGGATGTCTTCAATTGGATTTGTGTTCTTGTTATAATAACGCATGTTGCTTTGCCTACTGAGAAAAGCAATGAGTTTACTTTATCATATTAGTTCAATTTTCTGCACTTTTGATTGGTTGATATGATATTGGGCATGTTTCAAGCCTCTTTGACCTGGTGGTGACTTTTGAATTTGCGTGGAGTCTGCATTACATATCTTTAATAAAGTTCCTTGCAATTGAGTAACTTTACTCAATTTAGCAACTGATATAAAAAATGTAGAAAATACATTGGGCACTGTGGGTTCCTTTTCAAAATTTAGTAGTTAATTTGAATGCCATTAGCATTGGGAAACAGACTTCTTGTTGGTTTTGTAGTGTGCTTTAGTGGCATGTTTTTATGTTTTGTCCAATACTGCAGGTATTTAGCTGAACTACTTGCTGAAAGGCAGAAATTGGGGCCATTCCTACAAGTACTACCATTATGTTACCGGCTTCTAAACCAAGGTGTGCTTTTCTATGCTTCCGGGCTGTCATTGTAACAACCTTATGCCTATTTTATCTTCTCACGGCTTCTGATATGATATCGTTTTCTTATTATCTATAATTTGGAAACTGTAAAAATTCATTTTCATCATTTTACTTAGTAGCTGTTATTGTGTTTATTATTCTAGCTATTTCCATTTTAGTAATCTTAGTTATTCATACTTAAGCAAAGTTATATGGTCTTACAGCTTGCGTACTGATGGAATTGTAGGTGAACTCTCTTTCTTTTCTTTTGAAAACAGTCATTTTTTGCCTTGAATTTCTTCTCTTCTTGACCTTCTGTTTTTAACCTTCAAAAATGTTTAACCTATTTGTTTCCAGTTATTTTTGTATATAAATAGATTTTTTTTAATTAACTGACTTCTCTTAGATAAATTAATTTCTGCTGCACCCATCTTCATTGCTTGAACCCAATTTTGTCCTTTTGTATTTTATTTCTATTTGAATGCCAACTTAGTGTAAGTGCAAAAAAAACATTCAAACTAGTTTGTATTTTACCATTTCATTTGATAGATTGAAAAGAAAATTCTGCAGCAAGTGACAATAAAGCTTCTCTCCATCTCCAGCCAAATAATTTTTTTTTTGTCTCAATTAAGATAGTAATTATTATTGCAGAAATCATGCGGGCTTCTGCTTTTGTATCTAACCCAACATTTGTTGATCATGAGAGAATTGAGCATGCTTCTCCTCTAAGGTTGACTGGACACCCATTAGGTATTGGACCCATGGATCTGGAAGGACGGTCAGGAATGCACACGGAGGTAATGCTGCTATCGCTTTTAGAACCAGAGGCAATGCAATTTCATGTTCGATCTCTGAATTCATTCATCTCCTATGTGCATGTTGATGGAATTATATCCTTACTGTTAGCCTAGCAGACCACTAATCATTGTATTTAAACCATTTAAAATTTTCTTTGAACTCATTTTAGCTCTGACTTTTATTCTGAATGTGTGCTATGTTCCACTCTACTCAAAAGTCCTAATGCAGAAGGTTTCAGTTAGATATTATTTAGCTCACGAATAACTAGCATTGGCGGTAGAAAATACATAAGCTTCAGTCCTCAAGAATGGCATATCACTATTATAATGTGAATAAAATTATGAAAACAGTCAGCATTATGAATTATTCTTCTTTGTCTGTGTATGAAGATCACAGCTTCTACCTTTTATTTAATGCCTATAAAAAAATTCTCCCACTTGTTCGTTGCATCAACTTGGTATTTGTTATGGGAAAAGCAAAATAGATAAGGAACTGCCAGCTACTTGACTTGGCTTGGTTCTCAGTTTGGGGAAGTTGATTGGAGGTAGGTTGAGGTGGGCTGAGTTTGGTTGTATTTAGAAAGAGAGCCTAATTAACTCATCCAAACTTTTGGATCTTGGATGAAGTGAGTAGATTAACTGAGATGTATTTGGCTCAACTGGAGTGGGTAGAATACAAGTTGAATTAGCTTAGGAAAGTACTCAAAGTTTGGTTTAAGTGAAGGTTGAGGGATAAAGGAAGAAGGTTCAAGGTCTTAGTAGCAGGTTAAGGGTAGAATTAGATAGGCTAAGGTGGAGAAAGATGGAAGTGGACGAATAGTTGACCGAGGTGAAGATAGGCAACAATTTGTCACCAAGAATTATGATGCGTGCTAACCACAAGTGCACGATCGTTGTCAAGTAGTAAAATTATCGTCCTCTGAGACTGTGGAGTTGACTATCAGTTTATGTGCAACATAAGCTATCTAGACGAATCGAAATGAGAGAATTGTTGTGAAAGCAAGCAAATTAAGAAAACATAATGAAAGACGATGAGAAAATCAATTCTTAAGACAATTTTAGGACTTCAGTTTCACTACGATGATTGTTGACAATTTAGATGTGAATTCCTCTCTTACCTCAATGTTATATCATGCTTGAAGATGGTCTATCCTAAGGTAACTAATGTTTCCTCTCAGACAACACCAATGTATCTACCCTAACGCTACTCCTACTTTCGTAGTAGTCGAATTGGGGTAGATCCTTTATGCTTTGTGATAACCAATGGTATCCTCGAGAGAGTTTGCATTACTTTCGTGAAGAAACTCTAAGTCAAATTTTATCGGTTTAAGATTAGAGTTTACCTTCCGGTCCATCTCCTTTTTTCTAATATATATGCTAACATATGCTAATACATCAACATGTTAAGTATGCTAAAACTAAATCAAGAATCAAACATATCATAAATAAAAGAGAGAATTCACATATAATCAATTGTCAACTCAACATCAGGTTACTCTCTAATCCTAAAATTAAGGAGACTAGTCCATCACAATGGAGAAACAACCAAAGATATCAAGGAAAACATTCTACAATTCAAAATATAGATCAAAGTGCAGCAAGAATTCAGTTGTAGATGTCGTTGACGTCTCTGGATGATCACCACGTGCTCTTTGGTGGTCGGGATTTCTAGGCTCCTTGGATCTCTTTGAAGACGGTTCTCTTTTGGGGTCTCCTGTCACGAGAACCCCACGATCCCTCAAATTGACGCCCCCTTGGTTGCCTTTATAGTCTCTAAAGTTTCAAAAATATAATAGAATTTTCTAAAATTCAGAGGGGTGTTGCTATCAAAGTCTAGTGATCCACACCCTAGCAGGCACCACGAGCAAGTCGTGGATCGTTCTCAAAAACTTCTCATCAAAATCCCGAATGGACCATGGCTGTGGCAGGTGTCACGGTCTAGCCGTGTTTCATGTTGGATGCTTCAAAGACAATTTTGGCTCCATGGATGAACTGCCGTGATAGGTGCCACGGCCAGGCCGTGTATAATTCTGTAATACTGCTTCAATAACTTTTGGTCTCCAAACAAGCTCTAATACTAAGATCTTCACGTCCTGTCAGCATAAATCACAAAGAGCAGTCATCCTCATGTAATGCAGTAAATACATGCTAAATAAGAACGAAAATATATGTATGATTCACACATATCAAATACTCCTAAACTTAAACTTTTGCTTAACCTCAAGCAAAACTTGTAGTTAAAACTAATGTGTGAATGAAACATTATTATCTTTAGCGAATTTATCTAATCTTATCAAGTAGTTTTATTAATGAGTATAGACATACAAATTATTTCATTGTGGCCTAACTTTGAAAGTTCTCTATGCAATGTGATTCGACTCTAAAGCATCTATTATCAATCCAACTTATTTCGTCATTCCACTGTGTTCCTATAATTTTCAGTGCAAAAGACATTTACCTAATATACGCAAGGCTTGTTCTCCTAATGCTTTACATTTTCCACACTTGGTCTCAAAGGAGCACTCGATGTCGAGGTAAGATAATATATATTGTTCCAATAACTACTGAGTCTCAAAGGGATACCTAGTCGGCATTTCTCTAATAATCACAGGTCTCAAAGGGGTACCTGATTGCTTTGCTAATTGCCAAGCACATTTTTCTTCACATTATTTTCAAAATTTTTTTGAGTTTCTCGACTCGAATGTTGCTCTAATAATCAAAATGTAGTGGGAGTCTCAAAGGAAACTAAAGTACTAGTCCAATGTAATGAATAATAATTTTTTTCGGATACTTTAACTTTCGAAATCAAGATTTATGTGAAAGGAGATACTAAACAAGTAGGTCAATAATGAAATTCTCCGACTCAATAATGTTCATGTCCTACTAATACTACAGATAGAAGAAAATAAATCACTAAAGATACGAGTATAGTTCTATAAAGACATTGAATTTTAACATACTAATGTCGTGCTATAAGAAACAAACAAATAGATGCGTGATTAACATGGTAAATATAATAATGCGAGAAAGAAAAACAAATAAAAAGACATGATGACTAAAGAAAAACTAAGGGAATACTAAACTAGCTAAACTAACTAAACTCTCCTAGACTTGAAATAAATATTGTTCTTAATGTGAAGAAAATCTATTGACGGGGAGGAGGATGAGGGAAGTGACCTTGTGAAAGGTGTCAGTGATACATCACCTCCATAAGTTGGTGTTGTTCCTCCGACTAGTGATAATGCTCCTCTTTTTTTCTAATAATGTTTCTCTACCTTGTGATAACGCTCGTCCATATGCGATGTTGCTCATCTTGCTCGACCCTATTAGTGTTGAGGGATGTGCGGATCTTTGAAAATGTATCTTGAGTGTAACCTACAGAAGATCTAGCAAAAGAAAAAGAGTGTTAAGAGCATCCGACCCTCGTAGATGGGCGAGGGGGGGGGGGGGGGGGGAGGTAGTCCATGACAATTAGTTTAGGAGGAGGAGCAGAAGGGAAGACCCAGTTGGACCGGATGTGAATTGTAGTACGTTCAGGGTCAGGTAGGGGGTGTGGGAGTTCGTCCTTAAGGACAAGGCTATAGTAGTCCTCATCCCTAACAATCATACAGATAGTGATACAGGATTCCATATCGATCCTGGTGCTACCTGTGGCTTCCTGAAGTCCACTGATAACTTAAGGCATGGGCAATCAGGGTGACAAGTCCGCTAACAACAATATTTCCCGCCGAGACTTTACCAACCTTAGTGATATGTCTAGCAAAGTATGAACCTGTATCTAAATGCACATTGTTTAACATAGCCCATAAAAACATTATTTACTCAGGCCGACTACACCATCGCTATCCCTGCGACCAAAAATCGTATGTGCCATGACTTGTTGTAGCTAGCAGAAGTAGGTGTTTCGGAGGGCCGTAGTCTTGGTCTTAAAAATTAAATAATCATAGCTATGTTCAGTGGTGAATTCGGACTAGACAAAATGTACACTAAAGTTATTGGGCTCTCTCTTATCCCCACCACATGGTAACTTAAAAATTAAATTAAACTGTTCGAGGTCAAGGTCAGTGTTCAGTGTTAAATAGGCGGAAAGAAATACGACCTTCATCACATCCTTCACCATACAAGACACCAACCTCGATAGCATTTAGAAATTCAAGGGTAAGTCTAATGTAGGTAGGAAATTTCATATTCATGAATACGGACCATCCTACTTGTTCTAACATCCAAAAAATGTCATCCCTAAGTCCTAGAGTATTAAACACATGATTGTCCATATGCCTAGTATTCACAATCTTACGCCTAGCAAGCATATCATATCTAGCTTTATGAAATTCATCGTGAAAAATAATATCATAGGGTTAGAATTGTCACCCCTTCTGGATGATTTGCCCTTCCCTTTCGCCCTCAAGCTTGAGACATTTCGACGCTATTGCACACTTGTACAAGAAGAAGGAAGAAAAGTCTTCAAGAAAGGGGTTAGGGCTTTAGTGGAGAAGAAAGGAGGAGAGGGATGTAGTTTCTTGAGGTGGAAGAGAAGAGAAAAGAAATTAGGGTTTAAAAGGAAGAGAGGGCTGCTATGGGAAGGTTGAAGAACAAGGGAGATTGGAGAAGGTTTTGAGTGTTGGGAGAGAGATCTAAGGTTTTTGAGGGAGAAGGAGGAAGAGGTGCTTTGAGGAGAGGAAGAGAGGAAAGAGGCGGCGTTGTGGTGCAAAACATGAGGTTTTGGGGGGTTTAAAACCCTTTTATGAACGCGCCACGAGTTGGCTATGGTGGGTTTGGAATTTTTCCTTTTGCTCGACGCTCGAGACACCACGGACGTGGTGTCTTCCACGACTTGCCCGTGGGGCATTTTATTGTCTTATATATATAAAATCAAGATCCTTCTTAAGAACCACGAGTGTGGTACTTACCACGGGTTTCCTGTGGTTCATTCTGTAGTTCCTCCACGCCCGTGGCAGATGCCACGAGCAGGCTGTGGATCTCCCTGTCCCTAAAATCACAATAAAAGCATGAAAACAATTAAATAACAAGTAAAATAAAACAAGAAATAAAAACTTAAATAAAAAGGGAAAAAGAAACTTGGGTTGCCTCTCAAAAAATGTTTGTTTTCGGTCATAAGCTTGACCCCTGTCATTCTCATCTTGGAGCTCTTGGTTTGAGGAGATCATGCTTACCTCCTCTATTGACACTTTTGTCAAGGAACTATTCCTTCATCCTTGTTCGTATCGGAATGATGTACTTGCCTACCTTACTATCGTTATCTTTCAATTTTCCATTAAGGTTGCTCAACTTTAAAAGATCATCTGGGGGGCATACATGGGTTCTTCTTTATCCACCTGTTGTAAGTGACATACATTCTCAACAAACAACCGATTAGTGACCTTAGTTAAATTGAACTCAATTTTGTCTTTACCTTAAGGAGAGTTTATGATTTTTAGCATTAATTGTAGCCCCGACGATGGCTGAGGTCTCCCTAAAATAATAGGAATTCAAGGATCCTCATCCATCTCTAACATGACAAAATCAGTAGGAACCACAAAGTTACCTACGTTCACTGGGATATCCTCTAGAATATCCAATGGGTATCTAACAGAATGATTTGCAAGTTGTAAAGTCATCGTCGTCAGCTTTAACTCACCTAACCTTAGTTTCTTGCAGATCGAAAATGGCATGAAGCTTACGCTAGCATCAAGATCACAAAAAGTTTTGTTAATGTTAATATCACCAATCATGTAAGGAATTGAAAAGCTACCTAGATCTTTGAGTTTCGGAGGTAACTTATTTTGAATCAATGCATTGCACTCCTCTATCAAAACCACAGTTTCATACTCCTCGACCTTCCTTTTGTGCGATAGTATATCATTCAGAAACTTATAATAAGTAGGTATTTGTTGCAAAACATCTATGAAGGGTATGTTCACACAAAGCTTTTTGATCATCTTCAAGAATTAACGAACTTCTTGTCTAACTTTGCTTTAGTCAATTGTTGAAGGAATGGTATCGGTGGTTGATAAGTCCTCACTAGAGTTGTGGATCTAGGTTCTTCACTTCTCTGTTTGGATCCTTTTGTGTTGTCGTCTCTATTATGTGAAATCTGAATTGCTCAATCCTTGTTATTCAGCATACCATCTTCATTCTCCTTGCTCACTTTATGTTCCTCTGAAGCTCTATCACTCCTCGAAGTGATAATATTGCAGTGCTCAATAGGATTCTTTTTGGGTCGACCTAGAAATCTTCTCGGAGCTCTCGAAGAACTAACAATATGTGCTATTTGAATTCCCAACATCTTGGTGTAGTTAACCAAGTCGTCAAGCTTCCCTATGATTCGTTTGATTGCCTCTTCGGTAACTAGATGTTGTCTGAACTCCTCGTTTTGTTTGGTCTATGTCGCGAAGTTCTCTAGCAAATTTTTTAGGTTGGATTTCGATGCTTGCTAGAATCTTGATGGTGGCCCATAATTGTTCTGCCTAACTTAGTCTTGGCTATCCCTATAGGAAAAATTTGGATTGTTCCTTCAATCAGAGTGTATGTATTATAATACGGGGTATTCTTCCACTGATAATGTTCTAAATGGCAATTGAGGTGTCCGTCTAGGCGGGAGGCAGATATCAACCGCACCGTTTTTGTCGAAGGTAGTGCTTTAGGCAGTCAAAGTCAACGTAGGTTAAAAAAATCTCTTGCGGTGCTTTAGGTGATTTCAAAACAACTCATGTCCTTCTGCCTAGAACCGTCGTCACCATTGCCGCCATCACTGTCGCTGCCATCTCCTACTGCTGTCATTAGGTTAGTTTTTATATATTTCTGATTGAAATCTCGCCAGATACAATTGTTTTGCTCGAATTGGCATGACACAAGTGAGGTGTCAAGATATTGCGACGTGTCCGAACGCGTTGTGTGGGCTCGACGACGAGTCTGGACCTGTCGCACTAGCTTGGACATGTCGCTCGAGCCCGAACACATCGCCCGAGCCTAATGACTGGTCCGAATGCGTCGCTCGAGTCCGTGACTGGATCGGACGGGTCGCACAATGCATTTGAAACCAAAACAAAAGTTAGGTTTTTTCTTTTTAACTTAGGGTTTAATTGAATTACTTTAGATTAATAATTTTAATCAACTCCTAGCTATGATTGAGATAATTTGAATATACTTAATTAAAGTCTAATAAAATTATCCTATTAATTTAATATATATATATATTTAAAAAATAGATTAAATTTATATTTTTAGTTAATATATTTTATAGTAAGTTTTTGTTCTAATTTTTGATCTTTTATTTAATTATTGAAGATTAATGGTGGAAAATGAGAACATTTGAAGGTGGAATCAAAGCGAAAATTTAGTTATATTGTTTGGGATTATAAGGTGTTGTATTGCAAAGAAAAAAGAGATTGGGTCACATGTAAATTGTGTAAGAGGCTTATTAAGAGAAGAATTTATTGGTTAAAACATCATATTGCGGGTATTGTAGGACAAATTGAAGCATGTCCTAAAGCATCAAATGAAGACAAAAAAGAGTAAGAGCTTATCTTGAAAATAACAAGAATAAGAAGTGAAAAAGCATGGAAGAACTAAAAGAAGAGAGGGCGGAAGTAAATATAAGTGTTGATGTAGATAATGAAGATTGTTAAGTGGAGGGAGATTCTTCTAAAAAAAAGTCAACGAACTTCGGGCCTATTGATTAGTGGACATCCACAATCGATCCAAAAAGGCAAGACAACAAAACATAAATGCATTGAAATTAAAGTTTACAAATGATGTGTATGAGTACCTTGCAAGATGGATTTATGAGGCGGGGATTTCTTTTCATGCAATTGACAATCAAAGCTTTAGATAATTTGTATAGGTGGTTGGTCAATTCAGTCTGGGCTACAAACCTCCAAGTTAATATCTTCTAAGAAAACCACTTTTGAAACAAGAAGTTGAGAGAATCAAATTTTCTCTAAAAGAGCATGAAGAAGAGTGGATGAAAAATGGATGTTCAATTATGATCAATGCATGAACAGATCACAAGAGGAGAAGTATTATGAATTTATGTGTAAATTGCAAACTAGACACTTCATTCAATCCATGGAGGCAGCACACATCAGGGTTTAAATATTTGAGTTTGTAAAAAAATATATCAATGAAATTGACCCTTAACATGTTGTTCAAGTAGTGAAGTACAATGTGACAAATAATATGGCGGTGGCAGAGTTGTTGAAGGTTACACAATCTCAATTTTTTTGGACCTCTTGTGCAACTCATACAATCAACCTCATGCTTGAAGCAATTGGAAAGTTACCCAAGTTTAGCGGATGCTTGAGAAAGCAAAGACCTTAACAATATTCATCTATGCACATCATAGAACTTACGTCTTAATGCTCTGAGGTGACAAGGAATATAACCAATCTTTCGCTGAATCCCTGAGACTGAATGGAAATATTAGTAACCAGATGAATTCAGAATGAACTCCTTCATATCTTATTGTATTGCAATATCTGTGGAATTCCATCAAATGGAAATATGGGTTCTCTGCTTCAGTTCCTTTGAATTGAATTTCTTGAATTTTTGCTATGAGTCCTGGATTTATTTCAAAACTTGAAGCAGATATCTGAGGAAGTACTATAGGATCTAATGATCTTCCTGATATTGGCAGGGAGTAATTCTTTAATGGGAAATGATCCATCCTTCCTACAAAGACCACAAGAAATATGGAATGCCTTTATTAGTAATAAAATAAATGAATCAAATGAATAAATGAACAAAGGAATATGAATAAAAGTAAAACTTAATGTGCTAAGTTAGTAAATAATTGCGCACGATCCCCGGCAACGGCGCCAAAAACTTGATGTGTGTTCCGCAAGTGCACGGAATATCGCCAAGTAATAAAAAGATCGAATCCACAGGGACCGTGGAATTACTTACTATACCTAGCACAAAAAGGTGGAGAGAAAACTGTTCATGAGTTGAGTGGGGGAGATCGGAGTGTTCTAGAGTGCTTAATCCTAAAAGCAGAGAAGGGGATCGACTGTGACACTTATGGGTGAAGCGATCCTAGGATTTCGGACTCCTCAGAGAATGGATTAATCGACTTGGATCCTCTACCTTTCCTCAATAAATGTTCAATTGTAGGAATGTCAACCAAATTATCCAATTCAACCTCGTCAGGTATCCTCGAATTAAATCATTAGGTTTCTTACGTCACTCACTATTGGTTTGAAACGGTTCTAGAAGCCCGGTTCAAGGCATTCCCGTGTCACTCAGGCGCCCCGGAAATACTAAAAGAACCTTATCCACTGTCACTGGATACCCTTTTACGGATCTCTCCCCAATAATGAATGACCGCTAACTATTCCTCATAAGAATTCACTACGCATTAGGAAACCCCTCGGAATCTCGCCCGGTTCAAGGCATTCCCCATTACAGAGCGCCCCGGTATACGGCCTAATGATTCCCCAATACATAGCAAATTCCTACCCTCATGGATTCACACATACACAAGTTATCATCAATGCACAAGCACAAATCCACAAAACAATGCACATTTACATCATAGAAAACGGTAGATTATCAAATCCAAGTACAACCATCCATTACATCTGATTTATCCTACATCCTAGAATCTAGGGAAATCTACTCCATATCGAGGAGAGTACAAGCCAAAGGAATGAAGAAATACATTTTGTTCCCAAAGATAAACAAATAAGTGCAGGAAACTAGACTTATCTTCTTCCTTGGAGTGCAATCTCTGCGTAGATGAGATGGAAATGGTCTGGAGCAGTCGGATCGGTGATGGATCGTCGAATCTCCTCCGAAATAGGCGTCGGCGGCTCAAGAACAACTCCGGTGGCTCTCCTAAAGGCTCCCCCCCTTTGCTAGGTCTCTAAAGAGGCCTATTTATAGTGCAGGGTTCGTAGCAGCTCGCCTCCGTGCACACGGCCGTGCCTGGGAGGCACGGCCTTGTGTTGGCTTCGGGCACAAGGTAAGGCACGGCCGTGCCTGGGAGGCACGGCCTGAACTTGTGAGCCTCTCGGATCTGAGGCACGGCCGTGCCTCTTAGGCACGGCCCAGTCTTGTCCCTCGTCTGTTTGATGGCACGGCCGTGCCTGGGAGGCACGGCCACACACTGGCTGGAGTTGAGTTGCTGGACACGGCCGTGCTTCTGAGGCACGGCCAGCTGCTTGGGCGCTTCTGTTCTTGCACACGGCCGTGCCTGTGAGGCACGGCCTTCAGCTGAGGCTTGCTCCAGGATGAAGACACGGCCGTGCTTGTGAGGCACGGCCATGAACTGGCTTGGTTCTGTTTTGAAGCACGGGTGTGCTTTTGAGGCACGGCCTCTGGCTGATGTTGAGGGGATTTGGCACACGCCCGTGCCCTTTGTCACACGGCCAGAAGCTTGAATAGACATGGCCGTGCCTTTGAGGCACGGCCCTGTCTTGCCTGATCTTCAATAATTCTCCGTTGCGCCGTTTTTGCTCCATTTTCCATCCTGAAACATGTAAAAACACGAGCAGATCTCCGAACTAGGAAATGTAAAATATATGCCTAAATGCATGAATATGGGATGCAATATACATAAGAATGAAGCAATGAGCTCAAAAGATGTGCAAATAAAGCATGAAAACAGATATACATCCTACGCACATCAAATAAAAACTGCGACTGAAAAATAAAAAATGGGAAAAGGCTATAGTGCCGCACACCTCCTCATCACACGATTATTTTAATAAAATAATTTATTAAATTAATAAATATAATTTGATAATTTAATTTTAATAAAATAATTCATTAAAAATAATGATTTTAATAAAATAATTTATTAAATTAATAAAAATAATTTTAAATTTATCTTTTAAAATTTAAAATAAATTTATATATATTTTAATAAAATAATTTATTAAAATAATTATTTCAATAAAATAATTCATTAAATTAATAAATATAATTCCTTAATTTTATTTTTTTAATTGAAAACAAATTTATATTTATTTTAATAAAATAATATATTAAAATAATTATTGCATTAAAATAATTAGTTAAATTAATAAATATAATTTGATAATTTTATTTTAATAAATTTATATATATTAATAAAATAATTATTTTATTTATTAAATTAATAAATATAATTCTTTAATTTTATTTTTTTAATATTTAAAATAAATTTATATTTATTTTAATAAAATAATTTATTGAAATAATAAATATATTTTGATAATTTTATTTTAATAAAATAATTAATTAAAAATAATTATTTTAATAAAATAATTCATTAAATTAATAAATATAATTTATTAATTTTATTTTTTTAAATTTAAAATAAATATATATATATATATATTAATAAAATAATTATTTTAATAAAATAATTCATTAAATTAATAAATATAATTCATTAATTTTATTTTTTAAAATAAATTATTTTTTAAATTTATAAATATTTAAATTAAAATTTATTAAATTAATTAATTTGATTTTAATTAGATTTTACAGTACATTTGAAGTTTTTTAATACTGTATTAGAATGTCAGATTTGACCCTTTTCTAATATAGTTGATTCCCTTCTTGTATGATTTTTCCTTTTCCATGATAAGATGATATTTTTATTTTAAAAAAACTATTTTATTTATAATTTTTTATATTAATAAATCAAACGTATTATTTAATTTTATTTTTTAGAAAATAGAAAACAGTATATCATACCAAATATATTTTCTATTTTTTAAAAACTAGATCAAAAAATAAAAAATAGAAATAGAAAATGAAAAACAGAAAATAGAAAAAAAATTTCCAAACCAAACGCCCCCTATATAATCGACTAAACCACTCATAATCTACTTATTATAAAATACATCATAAGTAAATTTATATAGTGATCAACTCACAATCCATTCAAAAATAAACAAAATCTTATATAGAGAGTTAACAACCCGCAATCTACTTAACTAAATCGTTCCTATCCAAATTATGCTATCATAAATACCCTTAAGCCAACTATTAGACCCTTGTTTGTCACTTAAAAAATTAGATCAATCATTCAACCGAGCTAACCCTTGTCTAAGCAAATTAATGTAAGAATTTTTGTCAAATATGATTCATGAATTATAAATTTTAAAAGTATATAAAAATATTAAAATAATAGTAAAGAACAAGTGATATAAATACGACCATAAGTTTTTAAAAATTTGATATTTAAACTACAAATTAAAAATATGTAAAAGAAAATTTTAATAAATTTAAAAAGTATTAAAAATAAACATGTATTAGTATTGGTCCAAAATGACGATATGATTATTTTTTTAATTTTTGAATCTAAATATATAAATCCACCTTAGGAGGTGATTAAATTTCATTCAGGTTTTCAAAGTGATCAAATGACTTACAATGATCATATAGTACTTTTAAACTAAAATTGTTGCATTACCATTTTTGATTAATCATTGAAATATATAGATGAACTCCAAGAGGCCATTGGAGTTCAACCAAGGTTGTAAAGTGATCAAATATCTCAAAAATAACCATGTAATAACTTTACATAATTTGTTTTGAGTTATTTGGTCATTTTGAAAGCATGATTGAACATCAATGGTTTTCTAAAATGCATTTATATATTTAGATTTAAAATTTAAGTTAAAAAATTATCATGTAACAATTTTGATCTAAAATTATTATGTGATCATTTTGAGTCATTTAACCACAATATAAGCATAGTTAGACTCCAATGATCTTATGAAGTAAATTTATGTATTCAAATTCAAATTTTGAATAAAAATTGATTATGCAACAATTTTAGTTGAAAATTATTTTGTGACTACTTTGAATTGTTTGATCACTTTAAAAGAATTAACAAACTTCAATGAACTTTTTAACATTTTCAAATATAAAATTTTAACAAAAAATGACCATATAAAAGTTTTGGTGAAAACTCATATATAATTATTCACAATTGTATAATATATTTATAATAATTTTTGTTTATAATTCATGTAATAAATTCTTAAAATTTATGAATTTTTTTATGATTTCTATTTTTTCAAACTTTTAAATTATATATTTAAATATATTTTTTTATAAATTTAGCTTATCCAATAGTATTGATCAAGACTGGTATATGAGTATACTTAGATGTGTGTTAAATCGATTGTGTGGTTGATTTAACTTTTAGGTGGATGAGTGAAGTTGATACGAGGATACTTATGAAAGAATAATTTGGGACACCCATGCAACTTTTAAGCTATTTTTATCTCTTTCTTCCTCCATTGATTGATATCTTGAGTAAGAAGATTAATGTATGACCAAAAAATGCACTTTCATATGCATGGAGAGAAAGCACAATTGTCCCCGAGGCATAGCTGAGTTGGTTACGATGTAGCAGACTTACAGAAAAGGACAAGGGTTCGAATCTTGGCGAAGCCAGGCAATACCCTCTTGCGTCGTGACCAACTGCAGTTTCTCGATTTACCTCCTCACAGATGGTCGTGAGGCCGACCGTGTGGGGCCGCTAAGGTGGCGGATTTCACCTTTTACAAAAGAGAGAAAGCACAATTAAATCAGTTTTACAAAGGGTTGAAAAAACAACTTATATATGAGAATGACAACCAAAGCACACTGATTCATCACTCCTCAAAAGATTGGCATAAATACATAATCAGATAGTAGCATCAGTAGTGTTACGTCTCGAGAGATGGTTGTCCAAAAATTTCGACAGCATCTCCCCAGTAATAATACAATCTCCCTGAATACATATATCATAAGGCTTACATGACCACAATAAGACCTACACGGTCACAATCCATATATGACAAAATACATAACAAGTACTAAACTATGTGAATAAGGCATACACGACCACAATCTATAACATGCACACCAAAACTAAAACATGTATACGAAAATTCACACGATATAAAATAAGGTCTGAAACATAAATACTGATAATGTAAACAAAACCAAAAAAGTCGAAGTCATCTCGATAGGAGGACTAGCAGCGCGACTCTCCAGACAGACGTCATCCTGAAAAAAATAAACCAACAAGATGAGCTCAATGAACTCAGCGGATATTTAGCAGATATGCATAATAGACTATCCCTAGCAGTAATAATCATGTCAGTATAGTCTCCTGAGAAGTAGTAAGAAACAAGGTCGTCAAACCAAATGCATAAGGCCTCCTGTATGTGCATGTCAAACATATGCAGCAACTAAAAATGCAACAAGCATAAATAAATGCAATCCATGCAACATGCACATGATGCAATGATATGGTCACCCCTGACGCCAGTCAACCACCATCACCGATAATGGTGAGGTCGAGTGGGTAGGGCTATAACAACTATACACTTTGCCATCACTGCACTTGCATGACCGAGTGGACAGGATGCTGGCAGAATACACCTATCCTCCTACCCCAAATAACATGGGGGAGCATCGCTCTCATCTCCTCGTCTCATAGTAAGGAGGAGGGATCTCTGTATGCTATCACGCTGTGACACCACTACCCCTGAGCGGCCGAGGGGAGCCCTGACAGAGCAACTGCACACACACTTCTAATGTACCACTAACCCATGAGTGGTAGTGTGTGCGGATCATGTAACTAGCGACAAGCTCAAACTACATAGGAGCCGATGATCGCTAGTATGCAATCATGCAAGGATGGTGCATGACACTAATGCATGCAACACCTACCAATTTATGCCTCCATATAATACGCACCAATTTGAGCATATCAAATGACCTTAGTATCATAAATCTAGGTATACATGCAAGGTATATCTAGTAGCTAATTGATGCCCAGTAAGGAAACAATATGTCACTACTCTAATGAACATATATATATATATAGCAAATATCAAGATGATATGCAACTAAACAAGTAATAGATAAAAATGACATACAATATGTACCAAGTAGTAACATACCATGACAGATATAAAAGCATAAAAATTACTATTAGCTCTAGCAAAATCATACATATCAAAATGACATATCTAAAGAGATAAGTTAAAATACCCGCCTTCAGAAAGTAGTCCGTGTCAGAAGAGAACCTTCGTCCAGAAGATCGATAGCAAGTCAATGTCTTGTAATTAGAATAAATAACATTCCTAAATACAACGATATATAAATTTTTTCATCAAATAAAATCCTGACCGATTTTAAGGTTAGTTTAACCTCATTCAAATTAACCTAACCCAGAGTTCAACTAATTCAACCATGATTCGATCAACACTAGAATTCAATTGGATCCAATTAACATCACTTATCCCATTAACTAATTAGTTATATTAACCAATTAATACAACTAACCTCAACCCATGTTTAACCAACCAGATCCAACATTTCAAATCAAACCTAAACAGAATCCAACAGTAGTTAATCAACCAACTCTAAAACAGGGCAACCATATCCCGTTAAATCCAACCAATAAAATAGTAATTACCATCCGATCAACCCTAGCTCCACCCATTACAACCGAATCAACACTTTAACAGATTAATCCCCATTTACAATAAACCCAACATCTAAAATTAAATCCAACGGAATCCATGAAAATCGAGAAATTCCTGATTGAATAGTAACCCAACCATGAAATTCAACAGACCATATTGAGATTCATCAACAATAATCCTAATCGATTTTCAATCAAGAACTAATTGAAATTTAAGCCTACTTACCTCAAATTCGTGCACTAGATTTCAACCCTTTCTTTCCCGATCAAGCACCAAATCCCAGCTCACGGCCGAAACCAACGAACCTCCTCTGATTTGTCGATCCAGAAGAAACCCTTAGAAATCCCAAAAAAATCCAAAGAAACCTGAAGAAATCCAACACAATCAATAAGGATTTCAGCCCTTACCGATCAAAGTCAGATTCACTCCTCCCTAGTTCGCATCGCGCCAGTCGCCACCCGATCAGATCGAGCCTCTCCATATCCAGCCTCTCCCCGGTCGCCGAAGGTCTTGGTCATCGACGATTCACCTCCGCATTGGCGGGAAGCGCGATCACACGGTCGGAGAAGCAGCGAAGCCAAAGAAACAAAGAACAATGAAGAACAGTGATCGCAATCTGAAGGAAGTTGGGCTGGAGAAGAAAGGAAGAATCGATGTCACAAAGGAGAAAAGGAGAGGAGAGGGCGTCGGTTTTCAAGAGAAGAAGGGGAAACGAGGTGTCGCGGATCTAGCTGGAGAAGAAAATCGCATTGGGTTGAAGAAGAGAAGGCTCACTACTTTATTAGATTCCTAATAGGTTATTGGGTTTTTAAATCCAAATCCATTAACCTTCATTTTTTTTATTTTTTTATATATATCTTACAAGTGGGATCCACAGAGATGGTGCAACAAAGGCTAGCAAAGTGGTTTAGTCAGCACCATCTCCATCATAGAGGCATCACCTAGGCCTATGATTCTTCAGTGACACTGAAGCCTGTAAGTTATGGGTAGGGACAGTTTGGAAGAAATATGTGCAGTCAAGCCACAAATTCACTTTATGGTTACTTATGCATCATAGGTTACCTACCAAGGATTGACTGGAGTACCTAGATGATTCTGATTGAGTATGCCCTTTCTGTAGGATGGAGGAGGAAACACAAAAGCACATCTTTTGCAAGTGAGGCAACTCTGGGATTGTATTAAGCTCTGATTGCATATGATGCATGAGATGACTGCCTATTGGAGGATGCTATGGGTGTTCACATGCCACTACAGGGGGACTAGTAGGCCGATGAGGGCTTTCCACATAGCTATGTTTGAGATGATACATTATGTTTGGCAAGCCTATAACCATTTAATATTTGAGAGAGAGAGAGAGAGAGAGAAATTTGAGATTGTGCTCCAGAAAATCCAAACACATGTATACCATTCTTTGGATATTTATTTAGATTTTGTATTGCACTATATCTGAATAGATAAAAAACACATTTTGAGCTATGTAGTTGAGGGTGTATACATTTGAGTTTACATTGTGAGATGGTGAGGAGTGAGACCATACATTTTGTTAGGGAGAACTTACATTTTGAGTGTGTGAGGAGTGAGAGCATAGTATTTGTTGTTGAGATCTACACAGTAGGGAAAATCCAAGAAAATCTCAAAGTCCAACAAAAATCTGCTAATCCCGTTGAAAAAAGATACGAATGAGTTAGTTGTCAAATTAAATATGCAAAATGGAAGATATTGTATTATTACCATTGATGGAAGTGATTCCTTGTCGCCAACTCCAAAATTTTCAATTATATCTTTCATATATCGCATGATATAAAAACCACATTGCTCCGCATCCGGTTGTCGAGGAGCCTATGTTAGAAAAGAAATATTTAAATAACTCCTTCGAGGACAGTGAAACAGTTGCTAATCACAAGGACATACCTTGACAACTTCCCATGTTGGTTGTTTTTTCCCTTTCCTTCCCGCCTCCGCATTATACAATTTCAAGGCCCTTCATGCATATAAGAGTTTATTGTATTGCCACATCAAAATAAAATCATGTTTCAACAAAGGTAAGAAAAGAACCCAAAAAACTTACATGTTGACCACATATTTCCAATCTTGATCATGAATGCGGTGTCTAAGAGGATCCAACAAATAAACAATCTCCTTTTCAACATTGAGGATAGTCAAAATCCAGTGAAAACTACTCAAAGAGATATAATTAGTGCATGCAATCGGACAAGTTCTCAAAATATGCAAGTGAGAGTGATATATAATGTTATTCTTACTCACCCAATATTGCATGGCACAACCACCAATTGGCCAGTTGAGGTACCAATTAGCCTACTGGTTAAGTAAGAAGCCCTTTTATTCAACTGTTCTTGGATGAAATCTATATTCTGATTTCTTGATGGCACATACTCCACAGGCACTGGATCCACCAATCTGAAATCCTGCAACAACATCTTTTCCTGCATCTTTCTATATAGATGCCTACAATTGGAAATTAACCCAAAAAAATTAGGAAATCTAAATTAATGAAACACATAAATAAAGTCCAATATAATCGAAAGCATACCACATATACACAACTATGCAAGTGTCTGTAATTGGCATCAATTCACAAAAAGGAATTATGTCATCGCAGTTAACATGGACTGTACGCCCCATGCCAAATACACCAGGATCTAATTCCAAAATCACATTCTCTGTTTCGTCAAGGCGCTGAAAATAACTATATAATATGTGTAAGGGTCTTGGCACATTGGACAATTGCAACTTGGACTTCTCTTTTCTATTGCCAACTTTTTCCTTCCTAGTCTTCTACATATGTAGATGCACACATATATATTAGATATGTGACATACTTAAAAAGCATACAAAATTTAGACACCACTTTATCACGTTTACCTCATCCCGCATGCTGATCAAGTGTACAGGCCAAGCCACATGGCCACCTACAGCATCACCAATACACTGAAATGTAGCTGGGATTGGAACAGGCAGTGGTGCTGCTTGATCAATTGCTTTATCAATGGCGATCCTCATGCAATTCAAGGGTAATGGAACATCATCAATATAGTTGCCAGATCCATTAACAGTGACAATTGTCCCATATGCAACAATATTGCTGTTAAGCTCCAATAACAGCATCACTGCTTTACCCTATAAGACAAACAATTCATGAATCATCAACACGTAGTGCTTTACAAGTTATTTAGATACTATCGATGAGCTAATAATATCAACGTGAAATATATATGTTCACCTGTAAAGCCGAACCCTTCTCAATAAATTTCACATCATCATCATCATCAAGGCCTTCATTTGCGAGTATGTTTTCAAGTTCAACTTCAGGTTTTATATCGAGGGGCCATTGGGGTTTGACTGAGCAGCTACCCTTCTCCTCGCTATCAAATTCTCGTCCACGTTGTTTATACACCATTGCTTCCAATTTTTCTATTCTTTCACCTTGCTCATAAAGAATAGCTTTTGTCTCCATAAACTCTTTCTGCTGCCTTTCATAGGCATCCTTATCAACTTGCAGCTTCCCTCTAGCAACCTTGAAGAAGGATGACGGAGTGACATTTGCTCCTATGCCTCTCACACGTCCACCATGTTCGGCAGAATTCAAGGCCTTCGTGAGAATATCTTCAAATGGTTTGTTAAAGGACAGTTTACCATCCTTCTTTTGCACAATATAATCATCCTGTCATGCATCAAAATACAATAACTTTAAATATATACATATATCATATATGTACAAATTAAACAAGCAATTTATGTCTAATTTTTCTTACAATCTGATTCACTGTTTGCTTCAACGCATCGCCGACAAATTCCCCTTCTTTATTGATTCGTCCTCTCTTCCAGAGAATGGCTCTGTTTATCTCCTCGTCATCACATAAGTCACTGGACTGCAAGCAAAAGACCACACGAAGTCAACGTGTATTTAACACCAACTTCAAGCAACCATAAGTAGGAATTTAATGTTAACTAAATACTTACTATTTCTTGAGACAACCCTGCATATCCTTTTCGAGAAAGTCGGTGAGGGTATAAGTTTGCCTTGCCTCTTTCACTTTGTAGTTCACTTTTTTTCTACAAAGTGATAGATGAATTATAACCACAATGAAATAATTCACATAAATCAACTAAAGTTAAAAAAAACCACCTTAAAAAACTTACTATAAAGTCTTCAGACATCCGACTAATCACGAAACTACTCCAATCTTTAGGTGAAATGCAATGCCCTTGAGGTACCTTGTTCAGAAGCTTCGGATTATTTCTATTTGGTCGGATGAATGTCCTGGTGAGGTGAGTTTTATACTGACGCCACTTTGCATTTGCAGAGCTCAAACACCCATTCCTCCATTTTGGGTCCATTTTGTATGTCAACTACACACAAAAAATCTTAAGTAAATAAATAAAAGAAAAGAAAAAAATGTATCACATAAGAAAGTGTCATGTTACTTACATTGACGGATTCCCATATCATGTTCTTAACTTCATCCGGCACCTGCTTCCAAGAGTGGTAATTAATATTAACTTTTTCCCGAGCAAGGACGCCAATAAAACTCTGCAATTCAGAAGCCTTTTGCCCCACTGGCTGTCCATACTCATTAAATCTCACACTCTGTTTAACTCCCTGAACCCTCTGAACAGCAAGCTTATTCATTTGAGTACGACCTCTCTTTGATCTTGTTGTTTGGGTCATCCCTTTTGATCCTACCTCTTGGCTATCCTCAGCAACAGACGCCATTTTACCTTTACCCTTATCTTGTTCATCTATCTCAACACTATGATCATGAGCTGATCTGACCTTTTTTCTAGTGTCCATAGTGTCCAAAAACCTGTTCACAATAGTAGGAATTTGAAATAGTTAGCACAAACATCAAGCATATGCAGAAATAGTTAGCACAAGTACAGAGCATATATGAAATATTTTAAGATCAGAAAATTAATATGAAAATTGATCAGAAAATTGATCAAGTAAATAATCACATATATAAACCATAAATAAACTTACCAAACTAAGAATTCCCATTGTCAACCCAAATCCCATCACAGTCTGCACGAATACAGGGTGGTTCATTGTCATCAGTTTCATCAATATCCATTGATGGCATCCCTTTTGTGAAGCATTGGTAGTGGATTGAAGGATCTCCCAAGTTATCATCAGTGATGTATTCAAAATACTCTCTATTTGGAGTTGAAAGTACAACAGACCATGTGGGATCTTGAGGGTCTTCTACATAAAATACTTGCTTCGCTTGAGTGCCCAAGATAAATGGGTCGGATTTGAATCCCATTCTCTTGAGATTTACCAAGGTGAAACCATTATCATCTACTCTAATACCAGTGTTATTCTCTACCCAATCACACTTAAACATTGGAACTCGAATATCATGATAAATGAGCTCCCATATTTCTTGTATCACACCATAATACATCATGTCTGTTGTAGTTGGATTTTTATCCTTTGCACTTGCAACTTGCATTGTCTGTGCACACAAGCTTACACTCGAGTTTTGGACAACTCGTGCATTATCACGTTCTTTCGTGTGATAAGTGACCCCATCAATCATATAACTAGAGTATTTTAGCACTTGCTTGCTAGGTCCATGCGCCAACAACTTAACTTTTTCTGATAATTGATTCGAGGAAGAGGATGTTGTATTTGTAACCTATAATCCATCATAAGAGGGTAAAATGATTAAAGTTCGTGTGTTCAATAATAAATATGCAAATATTTATGGTACTTACATGTTCATGGAACCAAGAAATAAAACTTCGGTGGTGCTTATCTTGTAACCACTTTGCACCTTTCATAGGATATTTTTGCTTCAGGTGTGTCATATGTTCCCTAATGAAAAAATTATAAAGGAATTAATAAGATATTTTTGTTCATAATTTCTTGAGATTATTACTGAACTAGCTAGAGGGCTTACCGAATGTAAGGATCAACCTCAGTGTCATTTTCCAATACATAACGATGTGCTTGTTCCCACTCCTCGTGACAACAGACATGTACATTGGCACATGACAAGGACTTAGTGAGCATTGTTTCACGATGCTTTGATGGAATCCCTATCGTGTTCATATTAGACAGAAATTCTGAGCAAAACTCTACAGCTTCTTCAGCAATATAACATTCAGCCATGCATCCTTCTGGTCGATTTCTGTTCCGCACATAACCTTTTAATGTTCTCATGTATCTTTCAAATGGAAACATCCATCTATACCAAACTGGTCCACACAACTTGACCTCACGTACGAGATGAACTGTTAAGTGAACCATTATATCAAAAAATGAAGGTGGAAAATACTTTTCAAGCAGACACAACGTTGTCACAATTTCTGTTTGTACATTATCCAACTTCGAGGCATCTATCACTTTGTTACATAACACATTAAAGAAGAAACAAAACCTTGTGATAGCATTTCTGACATGCTTGGGCAGAACACCACGGATGACAACTGGAAGCAACTGTTGCATTAAGGTGTGGCAGTCATGTGATTTAAGACCAACAAGTTTTAGGTCCTTCATTGAGACAAGGTTTTTGATGTTGGAGGAGTAACCCGTAGGAACCTTAATTCCAAACAATGAATTACAAAGTTTTCTTTTCTCAGCCTTGCTTAATGTATAACATGCTGGGGGCAAAAATGTCCTCTTCTCTCCTTTTTGTGGTGCTAAGTCTCCCCTAATTCTCATCTCCACTAGGTCATTTCTTGCTGCAATTCCATCCTTTGTTTTTCCTTGTATGTCAAGTAATGTACCAATCAGACTTTCGCACACGTTTTTCTCTATGTGCATCACATCAAGAACATGCCGAACATGCAGATCTTTCCAATACTCAAGTTCAAAGAATATCGATTTTTTTTTCCAACAGGATTTACTATCGTTATTCTTTGATTGAAGATTTCCCCTCATTTTTCCCCATCGGCATGTAATTCCTTCAACTTTTTTTAAAACCTCATCGCCGCTTAGTGGTTTTGGGGCTGTTGTAAAGTCTTGTGTCCCATCAAATGCCTTCTTCTGCCTTCGATAAGGATGATCTCTACAAAGAAATCGTCTATGGCCTATATATGACATTTTTTTACTGTGCTTCAACCTTTTTGCACAAGTTTTGTCAGCACAAATAGGGCATGCTTGATATCCTTTGACAGTACATCCTGACATGTTTCCATATGCTGGGAAATCATTAATTGTCCATAATAGGACAGCTCTAAGCAAGAATCTTTCTTCTCGGTGTGCATCATATGCTTCAACACCAACTTCCCATAATTCTTTTAAATCATCAATCAAAGGCGCCAAGTACACGTCAATGTCATTTCCCGGCTGTTTAGGACCAGAAATCAACAACGTCAGCATCATATATTTTCTCTTTAAACACAACCATGGCGGAAGATTGTAGGTAATCATTATAACTGGCCAACAACTATATGTAGAAGTCATCAAACTATGCGGATTAATCCCATCAGCTGCTATGGCCAATCTTAGATTTCTCTTCTCAGAAGCAAAATCTGGCCAATTATGATCCACAAGTCTCCAACAAGGTGCATCAGCTGGATGTCGCATATAGGCATCACATACTCTTTTATCAGCATGCCAAGTTAACTCCTTAGATATTTCCTTACTCCGAAACATTCTTTGAAATCTAGGAATAGGAGGAAAGTACCATAAAATCTTTGCAGGGACTCCTTCAATTATCCTTGAATTCTTGGCCAACTTCCACCTTGACATCCCACAAGTAGGACAATGGGTAAAATCCTCGTACTCCTTCCAGTATAGGACACAATCATTAGGGCAAGCATGTATTTTCTTATAAGTCATCCCCATTGCACATAAGCTTTTCTTTGCATCATATAAAGATAAAGGCAATTCATTGCTAGCAGGAAGCATTTCTCCAAACAAGATAAGTAGGTCAGTAAAACTATTATCACTCCAGCTGTATTTCGCCTTCAAGTTATATAACTGCACAATTGCAGATAACTTTGTAAATTTTGTACACCCAGGATACAGAGGTTTTTCAGCATCCTCAAGTAATTTTATAAATTGATCTGGATTCTGCGAACTTTCATATGAAGCGTGTACCATATCTACAGGTTCATCAGCAGCAAAATAGTTTTCACATTCTCCATATGCATCTTTCTCTTTCTTTAAATCCCCTAATATAGATTCTTCCCCATGCCATATCCATTTTTTGTATGTTAAGTCTATACCATTGCAGTACACATGTGCCCTTATGCTGTTAATATTATTGTTCCATAGATTACCACATTTCGTACAAGGACAAGGTATACTAGTAGGATTAGCAGCATGTTGCAGCGCAAATTGCAAAAAAGATTCCAATCCAAGTCCAAACTCATGTGATAATCTATCCTTTGACATCCATGCTTTGTCCATTTTGTTGTAGATTACGAGGCATTCCCTATTTAGCTAAATAAAAATTGATTATAATCAAATCCACAAAATATTCCTAGCACTCGAATAGAACTTGTTACAATGAGCAGACAGTTAAATTTGAAATCACTGTACTTAAACAAGAGGAAATTGCAACCACATCTTAACTGTCATATCTAGTGAAACAAGAACCTATATAAGTGAAACAAGGCTAAAACTATTTGAGCAAAAGAACCTATATAAGTGAAACAAGGCTAAAACTATTTGATTGACATTTTTGCAATTTTACCCCCAAAGTGGGAACTAGTTTGCAACATGATGATAGCTAGAATGTGGAAAAGAAAATATCCACATTACTGTTTCAATCTTAGAACAGGGAACCATTCCACCAACGGTAATGAAGGACAAACCAAAGCAATGGCGATCCACAAACAAGCAAAGGCATGGCATTCCTGAAACGAAATGATGTTGATCCTATGACTTCAGATCGAAGCCCTAACTGTCAAACTAACCAAACAGGACCGAACAAGGAAAATAAGGTGGAGATTGGGAAAAACCTCGCAGCGAAATCGCAGGCACGACAGCAGCGTTCGGCGATCGCGGCGTTCTGGCCTTTCGCGAGGAACCACGAAACGACGTCGCGAGCGAAAGGCGGCAGCGTCCCAACGTCGGCAGCGGCGTCGCGACGCGGTAGAGGCGTCGCGACAGCGGTGTCGCGGGGGAAGGAATCGGCGGCAAGATCCAAGGATGGGGGGAGATCGGAGAGGAGGAGCTGCAAACCTTGTTGAGGTGTCGGGAGTCCCTGATGGAGAATAGGGAAAACCAGAGGGGGGAGCCGGTAGGTTGCTGCTTGGAGAGGAGGAGAAGAGGGGAGAAATGGGAGAGAAGGGGAGAAAAGGTGGGCGGCGGTATTCGAGAAGGCGTGGATGTTGTGTGTACGAAGGGAAAAAAAGAACCCTCGGCTTCGCGACCTTTTCTATTCTTTCCAAAGGTCCTTGGTCCAAAAAATATATTGTATAGTTAGATTTCATTCCTTCCGCCCATACAGAAAAAAAAAAGGGGGCGGCGGTAGATCAAGGGGAGAAAAGGGGAAGCGGCGTGGATGTTATGTGTACGAAGGGGAAAAAAACCCTCGAGAGAGAGAGAGAGGGGGTTTTAGGATTTTCTCAAAATAATACCCGATTGAACCAGGTTTTTTTAAAATCGATTTTAAATCGTTGTTTTAGCTTCCAAAACTGTTGTTATTGTTATAAAAAAGCGCACATAGACAACGGTTTTCAAACCGTTGTCGTAGTCTTCAAAAACCGTTGTTGTAGTCCCAAAATAGCGGACATAGACAACGGTTTTAAAACCGTTGTTGTAGCCTCCAAAAATCGTTGTCGTAGGCTCCAATCAACCTCTCAAAGACATCGGTTTTTGTTAAAACCGTTGTTAAAAAGTAAAAGACATCGGTTTTGACATAAAACCGATGTCTTTTGAGTGTTGTTAAATACCGATTTTCTTGTAGTGTGTAGCCCAAGATTGCACAATAATGAAGAAATGTCAATGTTATATAGCTTTGTTGCATTATTAAGATTTAGGTCCTATTTATCAAGGAAGGTAAGATAGATAGTTGTGAAAAACAGATGTTGAGGGGAGATAGAAGATGAGGGAAGAGAGTAAAAAAAAAACAATCCACCACCAAGAACAATCTTTCTCCAAATTTTCTCATTCCTTTACTTTCTCTCCAGGTGAACTGGGGTTTGGGGATTAAACGAGGGACTAGTGAAACAAAATTCCTTTGGAAAATGGATAAGATGGCAAGAGAGAGTCCTGCCATGTTAATATTAGGTAAAGTTAAGTAAGGTCTTATACCATGAACACCATTAACTTACCTGTTGCTTCAGCTACCTAACTACCTGAGTCACCAACTATCTAAGTGAAGGTGCTTGGAATTCTGTCTCGTTCAATTCTTGCCAGACAAAATTTTTTCAGAGATGGAACCTTCCAAGCAACCTACGTCTTCGATTAGACATGTGCTTGATTGATCAAGCAAGTTTTTGACCAATCAAAGCACACCTTGATCGAAGCATAGGATCGATGAAACTCTTGTGTTGATATTCAGGATCCATACAAAGGAAAATAAACCATGCAGCGGAATTAATAAACAAGACATACCTTTCCTTTGTAGATTGTGTAGAAGATGTTTATTACCCGAAGACCTCTTGATCTTCTGCTGTATTCCTCTCCTCTTCTTGGACGTCGTGTGAGCGACGATCTACCAAGATTACTCCACCCAATTCTTTTTAATCTTTTCTTCCAATCCGATGGCAATAAGAAGAATAAACTTCCTCTTCTTCTTCCTCCTTCTCTTCTTCTTCCTCTTCTTTTTCCTTTTTTCTTGGGCGCCGGCCCTAGGGAGAACCAAAGAGAGAAAGCAAGGCCGCCGACCCTAGCTTGAAGAAGAGCCAAGGAGAGACCAAGGGGTACCGGCCCTAGCTTGAAGAAGAGAGTTTAAGAGGGGCGCCGACCCTAGGTGGCTAAAGACAAGGTTTTATGTTATCTTTTAGCCTCTCCATCTCCTCCCCTTTTATAGCTTTGTCATTATAGAAAGTTTAGAAAAAAATAACAGAATTAATATAATTTTATTGTATAACAAAATTTACATAATTTTATTGGATAATAAAATTTAATAAAATTTTGTTGAATAACAAAATTAATATAATTCAATTCAGAATTAACCGAATTCTTAATAGAATTCTAACAGAATTCTTAACCAAATTCTTAACAGAATTCTTAATAAAATTCTAACAGAATCTCATTGGGTGGATACGAGATTTTATCCAAAGGCTACAATAGGGACCTAGAGGAGGAATTTGTTTAGGCCTCCTGATGGGCTTGGGCTTCCCGTGTTCTCCCTGAACACCCAACTCAAGTCCATCAATAATAACTCATACCATTAAAGGGTTATTATTGAACTACCGCACCAATCCCATATTACAATATGAGCTCATTCTTATTATGAGTGCATTAATATTTCTGTATTTAAGATATCGTATGCCCGTCAATTAATTGAATTACTGACAACTCAATTAATTAACTTCTAATTCCGAGAATAGTACCACTCAACTTTATTATCATGCGGACTAAGTCCATCTATAGGGTTTACATGATAATCCTTATGAGTTTCTCAAGGGGACATCATCAGCCTAAATAATTAGGACACAGATTTCTTCTATAATCAACAACACACCATATATATAACATTATTTCCTAACTCATCGGGCCTTTTGATTTAACGAATAAATCTCACCCTTTTGATGAATTAAAGAAATAAATACTAAGTAAATGT
>NC_133865.1:92037-116308 GCF_044706935.1 Curcuma longa | reverse complement strand
GCTATGCTTTATATGATTTAAAGACCTAACTTAAACAAGGTTTTGCCAAACATCAAAAAGGGGGAGATTGTTGGTGCAATCTTTGCCCCAAGTGCATTGAGTTTCAATGTTTGGCTAAACCATGTTTAAAGTTAGGCAATTCTTGTGATCTAACATGTGTGATGCAAGTTTGCAGGAAAGTCCAAGCGTAGTCTTGGCAAAGGAAAGTCCAAGCGTGGTCTTGGCAAGGAAAAGTCCAAGTGGATAGTCTTGGCCAAGAAAAGTCCAAGTGGGAAGTCTTGGCAAGGAAAAGTCCAAGTGGGAAGTCTTGGCAAGGAAAAGTCCAAGTGGGTAGTCTTGGCAAAGAAAAGTCCAAGTGGGAAGTCTTGGCAAGGAAAAGTCCAAGTGGGAAGTCTTGGCAAAGAAAAGTCCAAGGTTGGTCTTGGCAAGGACTTGACATGACGAAGCTGATGGAAGCATCTCAAGCTAGTGCAAGGATGATGGAGCATCCAGGGAAGGCATGAGGCTATGGGAGGTGTTTGAAGGCCGAGGTCTAGGTCAAGAGAAGCTGAAATAGGATTTTTCAGCTTCACCAGTCGACTGTCCCTGCCAGCAGTCGACTGCTCATAAATCAGACGCACACAAAAAAATTAATCGAGCCAGAGGAAGACAGGAGTCGACTGGGCAGTCGACTGGTGTATGGTGAGTTGACTGTTACCAGTCGACTGGTCTTGGATCAGTCGACTGCTATTTGAACGTTGCAGAAAATTGGCAAGCATTTAATGCGCTTTAATGTGAGATTTTGTTGCCGATTGAATGCATCAGTCGACTGGCCCTGCCAGCAGTCGACTGATGTTGAAGAATTATAAAAGAAGCCTACACGAGATTAACTCAAGAATTCTGCTATTCTTTCATTACTTTGCGCTTCTTTTGAGAACGTGTTGTTCTCTGTTCTTGTGCTTATTTCCTCTCCTCTTAAACATTATTTCATATCATTCTTGAGGAGATCGAAAGAGTTGTAAAGGTTTCTCCGCCTTCGAGATTTTCGAGAAGGAGAAGATTCATAGTGCATCGGGTGTGTGCGTGCGTGTGGATCCTTGGATTAGTCACCTCTGCGGAGGTGGATACCAAGTAAACAAACCGGGTTAGCGTTGATCTATTATTTTCTCTTTCATATTTTGCTTCCGCTAACACTCTTGCAGAGAAACAATCAAGAAGAATCCAAAAATGCTATTCACCCCCTCTAGCGAACCAACCGATCCTAACAGCGATTGTCCATAGTGTATTTCATGTATCTATGCTGCGGAAATACATGCCTCATCCTTTGCATATTCTGAGGGAGGTACCTGTTCCTCTTCAGCCCGACGCATCCTATGAGGAGATTCCGGTGCGGATTCTTGACTGGAAGGAGCGACAGTTGCGGAGCAAGACCGTTCGACTTGTAAAAGTCAGATGGCAGCATCATTCAGATGAGGAGGCGACATGGGAGCTGGAGGATGTCATTCGAGCTTGATGTCCTCATCTATTTGCTTGAGGTATGATTTAAATTTTTATAGTATTTCTGCATCGTAGTTTGAAAATAATAAATTTGGGGACCAAATTTTTGTTAGTGGGGGAGAATGTAAAATACCGAAACTTCTAGGGGTTTATTTGTAAATATCCCTAGTAGTAGGGGTTTATTTATAAATAAACCTAATTTTGGGTTAATTAAAATTTATTTAAACCTAAAAGAGATTAATTAAGTTAATGGAGTTTAATTGAGAATTAAATGGGTTTAATCAAGTTAATAGGCTCGCCCAAAATTTAAACCCAATTAGAGCCCAATTAAAACTTATAGGATTAATGGGTTATTGGTTAAAAGGGTTAAAGGTTATACCGCTTATTGGATCCGGTAAGCTTCACCCGAAACCATTAACAACCCCTTATAAACACGCGGCAACTGTAGCTTCCCGTTCCTTCGATAATTTCCTCTGTTCCGCTTCCCAGCTCCTTTGTTCTTCTGGTTTCTCCCGATCACGACTGGTGGGCGACGACCGGAGGAGAGCTTCGATCATCCGCGATCCTGGAAGATCGCCGGAGAGAAGAGGGTAGCTCGGTTGTGCCGGAGGTCTGCGAATATCGTGGGCTGTGGACAGGCGACGCGAGCAACCAAGATCGGGCGGAAGGAATTGAAAGAGGTAAGATCGGTTTAGATCTTGGGTTCCTAGGTTCCTTGCTTCGAGATTTCGTTGTGATTTCGAGTTTGTTTCAGATCTGTGATCGAAGATCGAAGCTTGAATTAGGAATTGAGTTGATCTCTATTTCGGCCGCGAGTGAAGAAGGGAAGGAGAAATCGGATTTCGGTAAGTGAGCTGAGGTTCTCACGTTTAGGGCTTTTTGATGTTAGATCCATGTTCTTCCCAATTTTTGAGTAAGAATCTTGAATCGGAGCCTTCTCCTTGGTTGCAGCAGCAAGAATGAAGAAGGTCCATTCGGCAGTGGAGAGAAACCAATCTTGATTGGGCGGATCTAGGGTTCCTTCGAAGATTTGAGGTGAGATCTAAATGTTTAAAAATTTATTTAAGATCTGTTATGAGGCTAGATTAATCAGATTGTAGGAATTGGTAAGAATTGGCCGTGAGCTCGTAGTTTGATCTGGATTTTTTGATACGACAGAACAAGGAAGCTAGGGCACAATCTACTCTAATTGAGGTGAGATCCTTGTGTGTTCTTTCCTATTCTTGGTATTTTGATTTGATTTTGTATCATATTCTTATATGTAAATAAAAGACATTTATTTATGGTTATTATACTTACTTGTATTGGTGCCAAATAACTAAGTATAATAGCGTCCTGTTAGCAAATCGGGCCGCAAAAACCATTTTTTTTGCGTTGCGGAAAACCCCGATGTGCTAGCCAAAGTCCGTGCGAAATAAAAAATTTATTTTATACTAGATCTACTTTAGATCTACATGGCTAGAGACTTTACCCTTGATGCGTGCCCTTCGCGTATCCCGCAAGTCCAAAACGATGTCGGATCTCGAAGGAGTCAAGTGCCTCCTCTCTATATGTATCCACACGAATAAGATGGATGGAAAGGACCGAATCAAAGGTGTGCTAGCACCTTCTATGGTGTTCGGTCAGATTTGAGAGGGAGAGGAGAGCAAGAGAACTTAGGAGGAAGAAGGAATAAGTGTGAAGGAATGAAAACAATTCAACCCATTCATCCCCTAAGTGGCCGGCCACATCAATGCCATTAATGCTAGGATTAATGCAAGGAGGTTACAAACCCTTTGGTAACTCCTATGATGTGTCACTAGCCCCTTCATATTCCTCATGATGTGGCACATCATGATTGGCCATTACTCATGCCACCTCAACAAGAAGTCAAATGGTCAAGTCAAACAATGACCATGAGGTGGCATAAGTCAAGTCAACTAAGATGATGACATGACACAAAGTCAAGTCAAACTTGATGATGACATGGCACAAAGTCAAGTCAAACTTGAACATCAAGTCAAGTCAAACTTGATCATGAAGTCTTCCTCATCAAGTCAAGTCAAACTTGACTTCTAATCTCCCATGGTTGATCAAATCAACATAACTAGTCTAGTTTGGATTACACTTAACCCAACTTCATCATATGAACCTAATCTCCATCCAATTGCCCTTTGTGTGTGACCCTATAGGTTCTTGTAACGTTGGCAATGCCCTAAACTCATTTAGGTGCATAAGTAGTGAGCGGTATCTAGCAACACATCACTACTACCCAAGTTACAAGAATGTTGAGATCCAACATCACCTTGTGACTACTAATTGTGACTCTTCACAATATGTGACAAATGTCCTTCTATCCTTGATATCATGATTGATCAAACCGAGGCATAGACCGTGTCATCCTCTAATCAATCTATGTCTTGAACTCCAAGTAGACTCACTACAATCAAACGAGCTCAACATCACATGTTGACTCATTTGGGCATGGCCATGCACTTTAGTGATCTAACTCTATCAAGAACTATGATATCACTCCCGTTATATGGGAGGGATAGATCCCATCTACATCACTCACATCCCACTACATAATTCGTTACATACCCAGTAATCGCCTTTATAGTCCACCCAGTTACGGGTGACGTTTGACGAAGCCAAAGTATGCAACTCCTTATGTTGGGAACCATGGTGACTTCAGGTCTAAGGACTAATAGTCATACTAATAGCCACATGAGAAAGTATATGACACTCATATAACGATCCATGATACTTTCTCATGGCGGGTCATTTAGTATACATTCTCCAATGCATACCCATGTGTCAACTTGATATCTCCATATCCATGACTTGTGAGATCAAGTCATCGAGTTGACCTACATGCTAGTCTCGTCGTATTAACATTATCCTTGAATGTTAATACTTGACTATGAATCATTTAGAGTAGTGTTCTCTATATCATCTCACTATCGATTCAACCAATCGATTGATATATATATGAACCACCTACTCAAGGACGTTACTATACTTAGTTATTCGGCACCAATACAAGTATAATAACCAAAGAAATGCCTTTATAAATATAGAAATATGATACAATGAGTCCATACAACAATCATCATATGATTGGCTCTAGGGCTCTCACTAACACGTCCTTGAGTAGAAGGTCCTTATCTATATAAATCGATTGGTTGAATCGATAGTGAGATGATATAGAGGACACTACTCTTAATCATTCCTAGTCGAGTATTAACATTCAAGGACAATGTTAATGCAATAAGACTAGCATGTAGGTCAACTCGATGACTTGATCTCACAAGTCATGGATATGAGATATCAAGTTGACACATGGGTATGCATTGGAGAATGTATACTGAATGACCCGCCATGAGAAAGTATCATGGATCGTTATATGAGTGTCATATACTTTCTCATGTGGCTATTAGTATGACTATTAGTCCTTAGACTTGAAGTCACCATGGTTCCCAACATAAGGAGTTGCATACTTTGGCTTCGTCAAACGTCACCCGTAACTGGGTGGACTATAAAGGCGATTACTGGGTATGTAACAAATTATGTGGAGGGATGTGAGTGATGTAGATGGGATCTATCCCTCCTATATAACGGGAGTGATATCATAGTTCTTGATAGAGTGAGACCACTAAGTGCATGGCCATGCCCAAATGAGTCAACATGTGATGTTGAGCTCGTTTGATTTGTAGTGAGTCTACTTGGAGTTCAAGACATAGATTGATTAGAGGATGACACGGTCTATGCCTCGGTTTGATCAATCATGATATCAAGGATAGAAGGACATTGTCACATATTGTGAAGAGTCACAATTAGTAGTCACAAAGGTGATGTTGGATCTCAACATTCTTGTAACTTGGGTAGTAGTGATGTGTTGCTAGATACCTCTCACTACTTATGTTTCTAAATGAGTTTAGGAACATTGCCAACGTTACAAGAACCTATAGGGTCACACACAAAGGGCAATTGGATGGAGATTAGGTTCATGTGATGAACCAAGAGGATTAGATTCATATGATGAATCAAATTGGATTAAGTGTAATCCATACTAGACTAGTTGAGTTGATTTGATCAACCATGGGAGATTAGAAGTCAAGTTTGACTTGACTTGATGAAGGAGACTTTTGATGAAGTTTGACTTGACTTTGTGCCATGGTCAAGTTTGACTTGACTTGATGCCATGTCATCATCAAGTTTGACTTGACTTTATGCCATGTCATCATCTTGATTGACTTGACTTATGCCACCTCATGGTCATTGTTTGACTTGACCAATTGACTTCTTGTTGAGGTGGCATAAATGATGGCCAATAATGATATGCCACATCATGAGGAAGATTGAAAGCCACATGCCACATCATGAGGGAAACCAAGAGTCATGACCCTTGGAATCCCATGGAGGTATAAAACCAAATGTGGCCGACCACTTGTAGATTGATTGAGTTTTATTTTCTCATTCAAGTCTTCTTCTTTCTTGAGTTCCTCTCCTTCTCTTCTCCCTCTCCACAATCTGACCGAACCCCATTGGAGTGCTAGCACACTCAAGGTTCGGTCTCCATCGATTGCTCGTGTGGATACGTATAGAGAGGAGGCACTTGACTCCTTCGAGATCCAACGTCGCGAAAGGATTTGCGGGATACGCGAAGGGCACGCATCAAGGGTAAAAGCTCTAAATGTGTAGATCTAGAGTAGATCTAAGTAGAAAGCAAGTTTATGAATTTTTATTAATTTCGCACGGATCCAGTGGCATGCTCTTCGGAGTTTTCCGCAACGCAAAAACCAATTTTTGCGGCTTGATTTGCTAACAGTGGTATTAGAGCCACGTGCGAAAAACATATACTTGTTTTATTCTAATTTTTATGAAATATTAAGTTTCTGTAAGTTTCTATAATTTTTCTAAATTTTAAGATTTTTTTGAAAATTTTTCTTGTAGAGGAGAAGCAACAAGTGTTCGGACACTTGTAAGCTTCATCCACCGAGAAAAACTCTCCGGATCGGCAAGATCTCGTCCCAAAATTTTTGGGACAGTGAACGAAGGTGCTGTAGATTATCTAGGGACACTCATGAAGGTTATTTCGTGAGTAGGGGTGCTGCCCCTAAACCCCGCAAGGGGCTATGTCCCGCGATCACGCTCGAAATCGCTTAGCGGGATCGCCGCGGAGTTGCGTCTCATAAAATCATTAAAAATAGTAGGAAAATTATAGAAATTTATAGAAAATACATAATTTAAAATTATGTATGAAATTATGATTGTCATGGCCCAAAAGACCCAATATGATTGGTGGAAATGTGTTGTAATTCATAATACGGCCTGCGCGCCGTTTTTGTGTTGTGTGTGCTGTATATGTGATATGTGACCTGCAAGTCGTGCCTCTCTTTTATATTCTAAATGTAATTAGATTTTAGACTCGACTGTAACTCGAGTTTCTGATTTGTAATGTACAAATTGCGGCGGTGGAGAGTGTTGGTGCAAGATGCACTAAGATCTTGTCTAGAGTTTCGATGTTTGACAATACACCTTAGGTCTGGTCAGTTTGACCAAGGGTTGACCTAAACAGGATCTGATGTTTGGGTGTGTGGAAGTAAGCAAGTCTAGTCAGATGACTAGCGAGAAGTCCTAGTTGGTCAAACTAGGCAGAGGAAGTCCTGATCTGGACGATTAGGCAAGGGAAGTCCTAGTGAGTGAGGCTGGGCAAAAGTCCTAGTTGAGGCTAGGCAAGGGAAAGTCTTAGCAAAGTCGAGTGCACCAGGTGAAGTCTGGGCTGGTCAGGAGCACCGAGCCGCAGCAAGAAGTCTGGGCTGGTCAGAGAGGATCGAGTCGCAGCAGAAGTCTGGGTCAATCTGGAGGATTGGACCGCAGCAGAAGTCTGGGCTGGTCAGAGAGGATCAAGTTGCAGCAAAAAGTCCTGGGGGCCAGGGACCATGGCTAAGCAAAAGTCCACAAGTCTAGGTGACTTAGTGGCAAAATGTCTACGGACGGGAGTGGGTAAGGACGCGTTCCTAGTACGGGACAACAGGCGTCTGTCTAATCCAGGATTTCGGTAGAAATCTGAAGTTAGACCCACATATAAGGTTTAGGCTGTCTTGTTTGTTTGTATGCTTGTCTTGCAGGAACCAGGAGCTGGAAGCAAGAGGGAAAAGCAAAGGTAAAGCAGACAAAGGCAACTGAACCAAGTCAACTCGGGTCAAACCCGAGTTGAGTCGACTCATATGGAATCTGAGTCGACTGGCTAGTTGAGTCGACTCAAAATGAAGTTAAGTCGACTCACCCAGTAGATAACGCAGCCACGGAGAAGAGTTTATCAGAAAACTACCACGTCGGATCGGAGTCGACTCAGATCGAGGATCGAGTCGACTGAAGGTCAAGTCTTTGCTCAGAAGCCGGATCTCGCTGATCTGAGTCGACTGGTGCTACAGTTGAGTCGACTCAGAAAGGCTATAAAAGGAGGGTTCAACCAGCAGCCAGATCACAACAATTCCACTCCTTCATTCTCACACGTGCTGCTACCGAACGCGAACGGGACCAGACAACTGCCGCCGGGGAAGATCCAGGAGGAGCGTTCGGCGCTCAGGACCTCTCAGATCCGGCTGCATAATTTGGTTATCTTTATTCTTGTATTTAGTCCTTTATTTAATTGCATTATTATTGTTGGACTGTAAGACAAGTTTCTCCGCCTCCGAATAAGGTTCGGAAAGGAGACCATAGTGGACGGACGTTGCCGTGCATAGGCCTTGGATGTACTAATCCTGGGGGGTTGGGAACCAAGTAAAAAATCCGTGTGTCCCCTTGCATTGTTTTCTAACTATTTCGCTGCCAAGTATCTTTACAGAAACGAAAGAATTTTCAACGAACGCCGCGCTATTCATCCCCCCTCTAGTGCTAATCTAGATCCTACAGAGAGTCCACTCGGAGATGGAGTTACGAGGAGGCAGCCGGCGACACATGGCGGTCAAAGGTGGCACTTGGAGAAGTGGTTGGACCTAGGTTGACCATCCGATCTTCTCTTTGGCTAGAGAAAATCGTAGTAGGGCCATGACAACATAATTTAAATTTTAATTAATTGCTTATGTGTGTATGTGATGCATGCTAGGATAAAAGTAATTAATTAGAGCCTCGTCGATCAGATTAGATCTAAATCGCGTATATGATACACATCGTCGATTAGATTAGATCTTAATCGCGTCAACTCGAATGCCTACTGTTCCGGCCAAATATCGGGGATGGTCAAGTCACCAGTCAAATAGATGCCACCTCAATTTTGATCGGCTTGTCGAAGAGTGAACCTGAGGAAACGAAGCTCAAAAGAGGTCAGCAGGGCGCCGGGGATTCCCGACAAGCTACTCCGACGCTTAAGTCAGAAAGAGAAGAAAAAGTAGTAGTAGAATTGAAGAGAGCTTAGAGAGCACAACGCGTACCTGCGAAGGGCTTATATAGGGTTCAATGAGACCCGTTCTCCCTGTTTGTTCGGGAATTATCCGCTATTATCGGGATAATATCTGTGGTTTCCAATTATTCCATTTTGATAAGGTCAATTATTATTTATCACCAATGATGGCGAAGTTTCCTATTATTTCCCGAGAATACTGGCGACTATGATTTAATACCAATGATAATGAATTTTCCTATTATCTCCCGAGAATACCGACGAATCTGTAGGCAGAGATTGACCACACACGATAGTCATGTGTCTGGCTACGCATGTAGCCGACCATTGATGGTCAGCTAGGCTTGTATCTAACCATATGCATAGCCGACCATTAGCGGTCAGCTGTGTATGTATCCGACTATATGTGTGATCGACCATTAATGGTCGGCTTGCGCATATATCCGACCATATGTGTGATTGACCATTAATGGTCGGCTTGTGCATGTATCCGACCATATGTGTGATCGACCATTAATGATCAGCTGTGACCGGCCGACCTTTCATGATCCTTTTTCCTTGGTCGAATCCATAAGAATTCAAGCAATCAAGTCATACTTCTGGGGCTGACCCTTTTGGTCTAGTCATCACTCCCTCAGAGATTTAC
This sequence comes from Curcuma longa, assembly GCF_044706935.1. Taxonomy (NCBI): domain Eukaryota; kingdom Viridiplantae; phylum Streptophyta; class Magnoliopsida; order Zingiberales; family Zingiberaceae; genus Curcuma; species Curcuma longa. Next base: position 106,799 of record NC_133865.1, on the reverse strand, counting down.
CTAGCCAGGCTGTATCAATCATTGACTTTCTTGTGCCACGTCGGACCAATTAATATTCGCCATATCACATAGCCTTCCCTTCAAGTCTAGTCGAAGGAGGTGTATGCCGACTGACTGGACCAAGAACCTAAGGAACAGGAAATCCGACTTCCCAATTGTCGGTTTTAACTTGACTTTGATGGTCGGATTCTTTGCGTAAGATTGAGAGGTGAAACTGGTAGACTAGTCGAGCTAAGCAATCGACAAATGAGGTCGGGAAAACATGGTCGTGGAGATCTTGATGTACCGGAAATCAGAAAGAAGTATCCCAGGGGTTTAATCACTTTTAATGCTCTTTATTACCCGAGATACGTAATCATTTTAAGGCATGGTGCGCACCTCCGCATTAATGGCACAACGGAGGTTGCAGTCTGCGATGTCAGACCATCAACGGCGAGGATGAATTTTCTGAGAAACTTTGACGATCAGGATGGATGGTTAACCTAAGGTCGGAGAAAGAGAATCGACCAATCAGATCAGTTGGTCGTGCGGTGTGGATCGGCCATTGAGGCGAAACTGCCTTCATCCAATGGTGGAGAGGCGACCATACTTCTTTTTACTGCACCCTATAAAAGGCGCGCCACTGGTACGTGAAGGAGTTATTGCATGCTATTGCCGTTGTTTTTTATCCGTGCGACTTCTTTCCTCTGTAGCCAACTTCTATTCTCCGTAGCCGACCTCTTCCCTTCTATAAGTCCCGAGTATTAACCAATAATCCGATCACTTAGTTCCGACCTTTCATGGCTCCATCTCCTAAAACCCCATGGTATGAACTTCGTCGTACGGTCTACGACCGGGATGCCATAGATATGTTCCGCAAACAATTTGAAATTCCGTCCGACCATACCCTTTATGTTCCTATGCCCGAGCATCGCCCTCACGAACCTATGCCCGGCTTTATAACTATTTTTTACGACCAAATGACTAGTGGTTTAAGGTTCCCAATCCCACCTTTCATCTTGGAATTGGCCGACTATTATCGCCTCAACCTATCGCAGCTCGCTCCTAACTCTTACCGACTTATCTGCGGCACCGTTATTATATGTTGTCTGTATAATATTCTCTTGACTTCAGTCTTATTTAATGCCCTGTTCGGTCTGCGCCGTTTTGAGTGCGGTGTTTTTTATTTTTGTACCCGACACCGGGGCAGCTTTTTGAGCGAATATCCGACCTCTCATAAGGGCTGGAAAGACCGTTACGTGTATATCAAACCTCCCCGACCATATACCTGGCCCAACCTTTGGACACCCGACCTTCCTTTTCTCCTTGCCGTAGGAGATAGCCGCCAATCCCAAGCTTATTTGGAGGCGGTAGAGTTGTTGGAGGACATGAATTTCAACGTCAATCATCTAGTCGAGAATGAGGCTCTCCTATACCGGGCAGGGCTGAGCCCAATTCAGATTCCTCTTGGGATCATCTAAGTAAGAAATTTTCACTGTTCCTGTTCTGTTTGGCTGACTAACTTCCTTTTGTCCTTGCAGGTCGCCTCATGTTGAACGCATCAATGAGTAAGATCCTTAAATGGGATTGAGCAAGGGTTCGCAACCTTCGGGTGGCAGGAGACGCTGTTGAAGATCCTGGCGCTCTTTCACCATCTCGGGTATCTCCTTCAAGTCGTTCGGCCGGAACCGAAGCGCCTCAACCTAAGAGAAAGGGGGCGCACCAACGTCCTCCTAAGCCTAAGAAAACTTCTGGGGCCGAGAGCTCGGCTCAGCCTCAACCTTCTTCGAGGGCTGAGGATCCATCTCAGCCCCGACCTTCCGAGGAGGGTCAGCGAAAGTCTTCCAAGGCCCCGCGCAATGCTACTGCGGAGGCCGAACAGTCCAAGAAGCGGAAACGCTTAGCCTCTGCTGAAGGGGCCGATGTCGGAGAAGCACTCCCTCCTCAGCCGACCTCTTCTAGGGGCAAAGGTCGGCTGGAAGATCCGTCTGATATACTTCCTCTTTCTTCTATTTTTCCTCCTCCCTTAGTCGTGGGGGGACCTAGTGGTGATCAAGAGACCACAGCTCCTTCTCCACCTCATCCCATTTCTACCGCATCACCCGAGCGCTCCCATATCAACCCAGCGAGCCTTTTTGCCAGGCAGGTGAGCGAGGAGGTCGCTGTCCGCCTTGAGGAACATCAAACGACCATTTCCGACCTGGAATGGTCGACTTAAGTGACCATCTCTATGAGTCTTTTATAAAGGTAAGTTGAGTTTCTCAGTTTCTCCTTTCTTCTTTTTCTTCTCCTCCTCTGACCAATTATTCCCCGTTATAGGCTGGTCTAGAACAAAAAGCTCTACACCGCCAACTCATCCGAGCAAGCAAGCGCCTTACTCGGCTGGAAGAAGATAATTCCAATCTGCGAGTTGAGGTAGTTAGCCGACCTCCACAGGCCGGCTTATCAGAGGTGTTGGCGGACGTCGACAGGGCCGAGCCGAGGCATCTATATCGGAGGCCCAGAGAGAACAATGGCAATCTAAGGCCGAGAAGTTCTCGTCTCGGGTCCAAGAGTTGGAGCAAGATATTGTCCGAATCCGAGCGGAGGCCGAAAAAGTTCGTCGATCAGAAGAGGAGGCTTGGGAATCTTGCCGACGAGCAGAAGCACGGGCCGCTCAACGAGATGTTGAGGCATCCTTAGCAGAGAACCATTTCACCAAGCTGTAGACCGACTCCAACTGAGAAATAGAAGAGTTGAAGCGGCAGTTAACTGAAGCTAAGGTCAGCAACGAGAAGCTCACGTCTGAGCTTGATGCGGCTCAAGTAGCCATGGAAGAGCTCCAATCAGCAGATGATACTCGGCTGGCAGACTTCAAACGGACCTTCCTTGCTTCACAAGAATTTTTTGATATGCTAGCAGTGAGGTCCCACAAGATGCTGGAACATGGCTTCGAAGGTGCCATTCGACAGTTTTTGGATTCAGGTCTGATTGATGAGGATGATGACCTCAACTTTTTGGATTTAAGAAAGGCTTGGTTCGATTTGCCCGAGTCTGACCGAGCAGACTTCCCTACAGAGGAGCCAGTAGCACCGAATCTCCCGTCCTCTCTTAAAGCTCCTATCGTGTCGAGTGAACCGGTCGATTTACCAGGATCATCTTCAATTGCTCAGCCTACCACCGACCAGCCGGTGTCATCTGACCAGCTCCCTATCTCTGATGGCCAGCCCTCGGCTCCCAACAGTCAGCTTTCAGCTTCAGTAGACCAGCCTTCAGCCCCATCGATCAACTGATTTCTTAGATTTTTAGCACTTTTCTTTTCAGCTTGTGTAAAATTTTCTGCCTTTTGTGTATATAAGGTTTTTCTAGCACTTAATAAGAATGATCTTTTCAAATTGAGACCACGACTATGCACTTGACCGGACTAAGTAAGGTACAATTAACTTACTATCCTGACAACTGTTGATGGTAGAGACATCATCTGACCACAAAATGGTCGGGAAGAATCCCATGATATAGTCGAGTGAATATCGACTACCTGTCCTCGATTGTACAGAATTCTAAATCCTCATCTACTACGAGGTTCAAACTGTGGGGTTAAGAGGTTTGACCTTTAAAAGGAAGTCCAACTCTTCAAGTCTTAAGGCCCAGTATTCTGCCTCGTGACAGGGCTTTTGAGCGTAGAGTTTAAGTGCTGGCAAGCGTAGAACTCGGCATTCCTACCTGTCGGAGTTCCTGCCTGTCGTAAGGCTTTTAAATGTCGACGAGTATAGAGCTCAGCTTAAGTCTGTTGGGATGTATACCAGAATTCTAACTATCTATGTAAATAAAACATTCTGAAATGAGAATTACTTTTGGTCAATGTTTGCATTTAGTTTTTATGCAAGTGTCCACTTAATCTATATTGTAGATAAACATGGTGTGCGGAGTCACACACAGAAGACCATGTTATCAGTCCCTTGTAGATTATAAACAGTGTTCACAACCAACACTACAAAAATAAAGGCCATTTGCGACGAATTTGGCGACGAAAAAATAAATAATTTTCGTCGCAAAATAATTTGGCGTCAAAAAATATTTCGTTGCAAAGAACTCGTCGCAACGTTTGGCGACGAAAAAAAAAATTCGTTGCAAATTTAGCGACAAAACTCAATTTGTCGCCAAATTCGTCGCAGATATTTGCAACGACATATATTAATCGTCGCAAAATTTTGCGACAAAAATAGTTTTCGTCGCCAAATTTGGGACGGAAAGTTGGTTTCGTCCCCAACGACGACAGCGGACCGGAGAATTCGACAGCCAAATTGGCATCGAATTCTGACAATTCGACGCCAATTTGGCGTCGAATATTCTGGATTTGACGCCAATTGGCGTCGAATTATTTTGATTCGACGCCAATTTGGCGTTGAATTATCAGAATTCGACGCCAAATTTTGACAATGCTATAGTAACAAATTTCGATATTTTTGCGATGAATCCAGTATTCATCTCAAAATTCGACGCAAAATAAAAAAATTTCACAGATTTGATCTGTTTCTTCGATATATGAATCCTGTTTACAATAATAACATCCACCCCATCCACAAACATATACATTCATCAATAAATACATTCATCCACACATCACATTCATTCACAAATAATGATACTTACATATGAAACAATTTTACTCACATTCTAACACATCCTAATGATCAAATGATATAACAAAACACATTCTAATTAACATTAATAAAGTACAAACTACACACATCCTACAAACATAAACATGTAAGTATCAAACATAAATAAGTATCAAACTCTGAATCCAACACATCCAACACATCCTACAAACATAACATCAATCCATAATAAAATACATCAGTCCCTTGTAGATTATAAACAGTGTTCACAACCAAGATGGATTGGACAAACCATTGGACTGATTGTAGTGTAATTTGGTCTTGGTCTGTCTTGACCATAGAATTACACTATTACACTTAGTGTGCATTGAGCAGGACCACCTGAGGATTGTTCGATTTGTACTGACTATATAATCGAACTAAACCTCTGTTACTGTCGATGTACATGCTCTTAATCCCAATATAATAACAAAACACATATACTTAGTATATACTTCTTTGATTCATCAACGGGTGAGATTTAGAGCGATAGATCAAAAGGCCCGATGAGTTGGGAAGTAGTATTATGTACATGGTGTGTTGTTGATTATAGAAGAAAACTGTGTCCTATAATCTAGGTTGATGATGTCCCCTTGAGGAGCTCATAAAGGTTTATCATGTATGTCACGCCCCGGGAGGCCATCCGAAAAATTTCGGCAGCATCTCCCCAGTAACTGTGACAATTCCCTGATACAAACAATGATACTCAGCCACAGGCGGCTGGAATAAGGACAACACGTCCAGCAACACACAACACAGATAAGATATAAGGCCTACACGGCCACAACAACTAATCTAACACATGTAACTAAAACTAGAATGTAAAAACGTCGAATCCACACAAGTATAAAATCTTCGCAGCGGAAAACATAACCAACCCAAAAACATATATCCACGATAGAAACACAGCAAGTACAAATATAAACCACATCACAACGAGTATAGGTCTAAAACTCCAAGACTACCAGAAAATAGAACCTCAAACTATAAAAATACAACCGTACTAGAAACCATACAACTAAAATCATAAGATATCCTCTGCTGTGAGATGAATCAGTCGGCCAGCTCTCCAAGCTCCAAGTACTTCCACCTATCTGCTACCTAGGGAGGAAACAAGGAAAATCCCTAGGGTCTGGGTAGTAAGCATCAGATGCTCAGTGGGTACAGAATAGAAGTGCATGTAAGGTAAATAAGCAGGAGAAACAATAGTGTATAGACTAGAATGAACAGTATAGAAGAAGTAAAAAAAGAAACCTACGGTAACAGGTATCAACAGATAATCAGAATCATGGTAGTAGAACATGGTGTATCAACTACAGTAATAAAGAATGGATAATACAGTGCAACAAATATAGAGATCTGGTACATGTAAGCATGTATGGAATGTCAAACAATGCAACAAGCATAGCAACCAAGTGCAACAAACATCAGCATGTGAGTAAAATAAAATATATAATAACCTACCAACAATGCATGCAATAAGAAGCAAGCATAGCAATTAAATGCAAGTCACTATCTGCGGACCATCCCCAGTCACCCTCCCAGAGCACAGTGAAGCTGAGGTTGCACAACAGGAATACTGCACAGGCTCTAACAACAAACCACCACTCATCTGGTGGGGAGCGGGCAGTGTGGCAGGAGAGCATAGAGAGCTAGTCCTGGTGCACCCAACTGTAGTGCAACATCTTACCTATATAGCACCACAACACGGTACAGGTAAAATCCACCAACAAATAATAACTACAACTATCATGGATGCATGGTGATCATCTCAACATGTAATAGCTAAATCAATCAGCATGCTCAACAGGAATCAACAAGGGTCTACAAAGGTCAAGGATACCATAGCCAAAATACTCTAACTATGGGTAGATCAGATGGGGATCATACAACAGGTAAAAACAACGAATCAACTGTGTATTAACTGGATAAGCCCTACTAGAGACAAGGGTATCAACATGATATCCAATAGATCGTCATAAGATCAAACAACAAGTATCAAGCAGTAATCATCAAAGGTATCGATCAAATTCTATCTATAAAGCATAGGTAGCCAACGGAAAGTAACAGATAATCATGCACTATGAAAAGGAGACCTGTGTTGACCAAGCACAGGAGTACCCACTTGAATCAGACGATCATAAAATAAGAACCTCCCAGAAATACCACACTCCGTGTAAAATAGGACCAGTCATATCAAGGTCCTGAAATAAAGCAACAATAATACATCACTTACTAAAACTGATACTGTATTAATTTCAATAACTAACTTTCATAGTTTAATACCGCTAATCCCCTTATCAATTTCATCCCATTTTAATTGATAAATCAATTAAATAAATTATTAACCTAATTTAAATCAACTCAACCATCCTTTGTTTTACAATCGAATTCAACGGATCAAACCCAACCAATCTGGTCCATCCAATAACCCTAAACGATCCTACCATAGGTCAATCCCATAACCCCGACAAAAACCTAATCAAATTCATAAATCTTATTAGATTCATTAAACCCAACTAGTATTAATCAAGTTTAGGTTAGCACCAACCTAATATCAATAACTGATCAAATTAGTTTCACAACCTAATCTAAATCAAATAAGAATCCAATTCAACAGTAATAGCTTAATTCTATCAGATACAACCGATTCCCCCATAAACTTCAATACTAATCACTAACAATAGGACTGAAATCAACAAGGAAATATACCTTCTGTTGAAATAAATGCCCTAGAGAGCTTCGGTTCTTCCCTTCTTCTTCAGCAACCGAAACTTGAAGAACCGGCCAGATCACAGCAACGAGCTGTGGAGAGGAGAAATCCATCAGATTCATAGATTCAAGACCAACACACTTCCAAAACCTAACCCAAAAACCTTACCGATCGGCTTTTCTTCTCCTCTGGTTCGGATCGCGTCCCTGCCCTTGCTCGCGTCGGCCGATCCAACTCCAACCGCCGGCGTTCTCTTCTTCTCTGGCAACCGAAGGCGGCGAGGCAGTGGCGGCGGCAGAGACTCGCGCGTCGGTGAGCAGGGCGAGCAAAGGTTCTGCGGCGGCTCGCGATGAGGAAGAACAGAGGGGGGCGGCGGTAGCAAAGGGGCAAGAAGAGGAGAAGCAGGGGAAGAAAGGGGGCGTCCGGCGTCCTCTCCTCGCTGTGGCGTCGGCAGCGCGGCAACCAATCGCGAACGGGGAAGAGGCGATCGGGGAAGAAGAAACAGAGGCGCGGCGTGGAAAACAGAGACCCTTAAAAAAATCGCGATTCCTTTAATAACGAGGAGCTACAGTAAACCTAAGGCTAAACGGCGCTACCAACAAGGCTAAACCGGCCAAAACCTAAGGTTTAATTTAACGAATGAACCGGTTACTGTAGCGAACCGGGTTCAAGCTTGGTTCGCTCGGTTCGCTGACCAAACGAACTCCGTTTTGACCCAAACCAGTTTTGTTGGATTCGTCTTTGTGAGACGAATCTTCTCATCGCATTTATTTATTTATTTATTTATTATTATTAACTCATTAAAGATTTATCTTAATTAACCTAAATTTTTGGTATTTTACAATGTAAGCCCTGCAGGCAGACTTAGTTCTACATGATAACAAAGGTTGAGTGGTACTACTCTTGGATTAGAAGTTGATTAAATTCGAGTTGTCAGTAACTCATTTAATTGACAGATATACGATATCTTAAACACAGGGAGATTAATGTACTTGTAGTAAGAAGGAGCCCATATTATAATATGGGATTGGTGCGGTAGTGCAATAATAACTCTTTAGTGGAATGAGTTATTATTGATGGACTTAAGCTGTGTGTTCAGGAGGAACATGGGAAGCTTAAGCCCATCGGGAGGCCAAAACCAATTCCTCCTCTAGGTCGCTACTGTAGCCTCTGGAAATCCTCGAATCCACCTTAGGAAGAATTCATGGAGACCTTCGGAAGAATTCTTGAAGACCTCTCGGAGACCTTCGAAAGAATTGTTGAAGACATCAGAAGACCTTGGAAGACCTCCGGATGAATTCTGAAAGAATCCTGAAAAGAATTCTGTGAGAAATTTCAGATAGGAAATTCTATTTATAAAAGAAAATTTCTAGAATTTTATTTAAAATTTTTCTGGGAAAAATACGGATAAGAAAGAAATTTTTTATAAGAATTTCTGCTAAAAAATTTCGTCTCTTCTCGTACAAAATTTTATTATAAAATTTTGTGAATTAATTTTGTTAAATTAATAAAATATTAATTATAGAATCTTGTTAAATATTAGCAAGATATAATTAAATGATTTTGTTAAAGATAAGAACAAAATTAATAAGATGGAAGTTTATTAAAAAGATAACTAATCTTATCCATTGGATTTTATTAGATTTCTTTCTAATAAAATCTTATAAAAAGATTTATTATAAATAAATCTAGATAGGATAAGATTGTTAGATTCTTTCTAATAAAATCTTATAAGAGATTTATTTCTAAAATAAATCTAGATAAGATAAAGCTTATTAGATTGTTTCTAATAAATTTTTCTTAAAGATTCTGTTAGAATTGTTCTAACTGAATCTGGATAAGAAAATTTATTAGAATTTTTCTTAAACTTCCATGATGGCTTAGCTATATAAAGGAGGGCTTGCAAGGGGAATTATTATTCGACTAATCCCTTTTCTCCTTGAAGTGGCCGACGCCCCTTCTCCTCCCCTTCTCCTCCCCTTCTCCTCCCCTTCTCCCTTTAGGGCCAGCGCCCATACCTACCTTCTCCTCTTCCCTTTTCCTCCCTTAGGGCTGGTGCTTCTAATCTTTCCCTTTGCTTCTTAAGGGGCGGCACTCCAAGCATCTTCTCCCTTTAGGGGCCGGCGGCAAGAAGAGGAAGAAAGGAGAGAAACAAGAGAAGGGAAGGAAGAGGAAGGTCTTGCTTTATTTCTTGCCATCGGAAGAGAAGAGTTTTGGTGGAGTATTCTTGAAGGACCGTTGCCCACACAATGTTCGAGAAGAGGAGAGGACATACAGCAAAAGATCAAGGGGTCATCACCTCCTTCTAGGCATCCCGAAGAAAAGGTACACTAATTTAATGTTTCTGCTATAATTAAATTAGTTCTTTTATCCTGGATCCTATAAACCAAACACAAGAGCCCAATGATCTTAATGCGTTGATCAAACCTTGGTTTGATTAACTCTGAGGGCCACTTAAATCCGTTTCTGGAAAATTTTTGTTCTGCAAGAATTCACCAGAACGGGTTTCCTAGTGTTTCCCATCAAAGTCAGCAAGTGCGGAGCTCAGAGTTCCTGCCTGTCGTAAGGCTTTTTAGATATTGGCGAGCGTAGAGCTCGGCTTGAGTCAGCGAGCGTAGAGCTCGAAGTTCCTTCCTGTCGTAAGGCTTTTTAGATATTGGTGAGCGTAGAGCTCGGCTTGAGTCAGCAAGCGTAGAGCTCGGAGTTCCTGCCTGTCGTAAGGCTTTTTAGATGTCAGCGAGCATAGAGCTCGGCTTAAGTCAGCGAGCGTAGAGCTCGGAGTTCCTGCCTGTCGTAAGACTTTTTAGATGTCGTCGAGCATAGAGCTCGGCTTAAGTTAGCAAGCACGGACCTCGGAGTTTCTGTCTGTCGTAAGGCTTTTTAGATATTGGCGAGTGTAGAGCTCGGCTTGAGTCAGCGAGCGTAGAGCTCGGAGTTCCTCTCTGTCGTAAGGCTTTTAAGATATTGGCGAGCGTAGAGCTTGGCTTGAGTCAGCGAGCATGGAGCTCGGAGTTCCTGCCTGTCGTAAGGCTTTTTAGATGTTGGCGAACATAGAGCTCGGCTTAAGTCAGCGAGTGTGGAGCTCGGAGTTCCTGCCTGTCGTAAGGCTTTTTAGATGTCGGCGAGCATAGAGCTCGGCTTAAGTCAGCGAATGCGAAGCTCGGAGTTCCTGCCTGTTGTAAGGCTTTTTAGATGTCAGCGAGCGTAAAGCTCGGCTTGAGTCAGCAAGCGTAGAGCTCGGAGTTCCAGCCTGTCGTAAGGCTTTTAAATGTCGACGAGCATAGAGCTCGGCTTAAGTCGGCGAGCGCGGAGCTTGGAGTAAAGGAGCCAAGAAGTAATGGAAAAAAGATTTATTTATTGTAAATGAGTCACTACAAGAGCAGAAAATAAAAAGGCAAAGCGATACCGTCTAAGTGCGGTAAGGCCATAGATGAGTTGCAGACCATGGTCTTGTTGGAGTATACTGAAAAGACTAGCTCTTTTGTATATAAACATTTATGAAATAAAGTATCATGTTTTGGTCAAATGATTGCAATAGTGTATTTTACAATAAAGTCCTCTTAATTTACATTGTAGATAACTTGGTGTCTGTGAGACACAGAAGACCATGATTATCAGTCCCTTGTGAATTATAAACTAAGGCTCACAACCAAGATGGCTTTGGACAAACCATTGGAACGGTTGTAGTGTGATTCAGTGGCTGTCTGTCTTGACTGTAGAATTACACTAGTGCACTTTGTGTGTATTGAGTAGGACCATTGAGGTTGTTCGATTTACACTGACTCACAAATTGAACAAGACCTCTGTTATTATACTTATGCACTCTTAATCCCGATGTAATAAATGAGCACCTATAGTTAGTAGTCATTGCTTTGATTTACCAAAGGGTGAGATCTTTCCGTCAGATCAAATATTCTCGATAAGTTGGGTGATGTTGCTATCTATACGGTGTGCCATTAATTATAGAAGGAATACGTGTCCCAGTAGGGCTGATGATGTGTAACGCCCGAGATTTTTCCTTCAATAATTCCTGGATAATGACGAATGATAGCTTAAGTTTAAGAGGAAAGCTTAGTAGAAATACTAAATAGGCTCATACCCTTAATGAACCATTAGTGGGATTTATCCTAATAGGCTCTATGGGTTAATGTTTTTCATGATGAGCTTTTCCCTGATATGGGATAGCAAATGATAAAAAGGAAATGATAATGGGCCTTGAGGAATGGATAAACTAAATGGGCTTTACCTTATGTGGGCTTGGCCAAAAGAAAAAGAAAAAGAATGGAGGTGCCAAGGATTGAACCTTGGACCTCAAGGAAAGTGGCAAGCCTAAGAAGCATGAGTGAACCACGGACCCTAGCAAGTTTTCTTATGAGAATGATAGGAGAATGTCTATTTAGGGTTAAGGGTATATGAAGGGACTCATGGGCAAGTGAAGAGACACCACGAGGCTTTTACTTCGTGAGTTAAAGGAAGTTAAGGGACGGAGTTGTAACTCCCTCCCCCACCCTCTCTATATATCCTCCCTTCACTGCTATTTCCTCTCTTCCCTCACTTTTCTTCACCGAAGCCATTTCCCTCTCTGTTTTTGCTTGTGGCCGAGAGCTTGGAAGGTGCCTCCATCGACAAGGCTAAGGAAGCAAAGGCTTCATTCTCTCTTCGGTTTAGGGTATAAACTCTCTAAACACGTAGGTAAGACTCCCTCACCCTGCCACATAATAGCCCTATGATATGTTTCATGAATTTCTGAGGTTTAAGGGTTTCTGTTGTATGAGCATGTGATGTTATGATGTTTAGGAATAAACTCGTGTAGGACTTCCTGTTGTAAATCTTAGGTTTCGGTTATGGCATGTTTAAGATGGAAGAATATTCTAAAAACCAACCATGAAGTTCATGTTTTATACATCTGCTTGTATTGAAGATATAGCTATAGGATACGGTTGAACGCAGAACATAGGATGGTGTTAATCGATCTCTGGATCGATTAGGGCAGCTCGTAATCGATCACGGGATCGATTACTAGTGTTAACGAGGAACGAAGTTACGTAGAATAATCGATCACTGGATCGATTACGGAGAGTAATCGATCACTGGATCGATTACCAAGCCGCTGGGAAGAAAAGAAGAAAAAACCAAGAAGAAGGTCCTGTAATCGATCACTGGAGCGATTACAAGTAACTGTAGTCGATCTCCTGATCGATTAATAGGCTTAATGAGAAACGGATTTACGGCACTTAATCGATCCCTTGATCGATTAAGACACGTAATCGATCCCTTGATCGATTACAATGCTCTCTGGAATCGGGTAATTTATAATATGTGATGAACTTTAAAAGGGTATCATGAGGTTAAGCCTAACCTAGGGTTTTCAAACTCAGGGGGGGATTCGGCTAAGCCTAGTTAAAAGCTCAAGTGATGTTTTAAATCTAGGTGTAGATATCACTTGATGTTCTTTATAATGATACAATGGATTAGGGTTATGATTAAGGTTGAGAATCTAAAGGAACTCTAAGATGATTCGGCCAACCTTAAAGAAATTAGGGTTTCGGTTGGGTCTAGGGTTTCGCATATGATCAAACATAGAATGAAAACTTGTTTAAGTTCGTGGGGTAAGAAGTTGCAAGACCCTAAGGAAAGGAAACCTATACGTTCGACTAACCCTAAGGAAGGTTAGGGTGTCGGTCGAGTTAAGGTTTCAATAATGTTATCCATGATATATGTTTATTTCATGCCATGGTTCGGAAATGAGATCATATTATGTTATGTCATGCTGCATGAAATGAGGTTGAATGTTCACCATGTTAAATGAATGATGAAATGATAAGGAACATTCACGATAAAAGGAAAATGAAAGCATGTACATTATGTTACTTTAATGCATGGCTTGTACCGGATCCCGGAAAGGGTTTCCAAGGGATGGGCACCTTAAAAACGCCCCTAGGTTGAAGGATAGTATGCCTAGTTACCAAGTAGTCGAGACTAGCTATCTCGTACTTACTTGAAGGAAGGCGCGCAATGAATGAATGGGTACAAGCCGGGGACCCCAAATGATGATGATAATGATTATGTTTATCTATTATGATAATAAGTTTTTAAAAGGCATGTTCATCATTTTGTATGCATATGATTTTTATGTTAAAAATGAAAGTAGGTTTATGTGCTTTATGCAAAGTTAATGTGCTTCCATGTTATGTATTCAATATGCAATGAATATGCTATGCTGTATGTGACGATTGGTTTTTGGTGAGTAGGAAAGGAGCTTACTAAGCCTTGTGCTTATAGTTTTCTTTCTTATGTTGCAGAGCCAAATAGAAGTCACTAAGAGATGGGAAACAGCAGGGAAGGGCTGACAATGGTGTGTGTGATGATGACGTGGCAGATGGTCCTAGCAAATGAGAAAATTTATATTTACATATTGAATGTTGGTTTAAGACTTGATATGTTGGGATGTTTAATTAGAACTGAATACCTAGACTATACGTGCATAATAAGCTTTATTTATCGCATATGAAATCACTACCATGTTATAAGTTTTACGTTCCACTGCGAAGTTTTGTGGTTTTTCGTATGTGATTAATGGTATGAATCAATGAAAGCAAACTGTAGCGTCCGTCGAGGCCCACGTAAGGGCGGGCGTTACATACTATTCAAAGACATAGATGTCGATTATTGAGTTGTCAGTGAACTCACATAATTGATGGACATACGATATCTTAAACATGGGGAGTAATGCATAAAATAATAAGAAGGAACCCATAATGTAATTTGGGGATTGGATTGGTAGTGCAATAATGATCCTCTAGTGGAATGGATCGTTGTTGATAGATATAGGTGTGTATTCGGGGTTGAATACAGGATCCGAAATCCATCAGAAGGCCAGATCCAATACCTCCTCGAGGTCCCTGCTGTAGCCTAAAGAAATCTCTAAAAGATGCAATCAAATGGATGAGATTAGTTCTCAGCCGTCGGATAAGATTTAACCGATGGATGAGATTGGTTCTCAACCATAGGATGAGTTAGTGGATGAGATCAACTTGTATCCTTGGGATTAGATCAAGTTGCATCCGTTGGATCGAAGTAAATAAAGAGAATTAAAAAGATTATATTAGAACCATTGGATGAGATTAAGTTGCGTCTGATGGACGAGATCTCTTCGGTTCGGTTTTAATTCTCTTTAGAAGCAAGAACCGGTTCACAAGGTGAACCGAACCCATCCCTCTCTATAAGCCACGCCCAAGCATGATGAATTGTGTCCGTTGGATCGGAGCAATTAAGTTGTATTAAAGTAGATTATATTAGAACCATTAGATGAGGTTAAGTTGCATCCAATGGATGAAATCTCTTTGGTTCGGTTTTATTTCTCTTTAATACAAACTTGGTTCAGAAAATTAAACCAAACCCATCTCCTCCTTTAAGTGGCCGGCCCCCTC